>NC_045435.1:147257047-147299536 GCF_002776525.5 Piliocolobus tephrosceles | reverse complement strand
CATGTTCTCACTCATAGGTGGGAACTGAACAATGAGCTCACTTGGACTCGGGAAGGGGAACATCACACACTGGGGCCTGTCATGGGGAGGGGGGAGGGGGGAGGGATTGCATCGGGGAGTTATACCTGATATAAATGATGAATTGATGGGTGCTGACGAGTTGATGGGTGCAGCACACCAACATGGCACATGTATACATATGTAACCTGCACGTTATGCACATGTACCCTAGAACTTAAAGTATAATAAAAAATAAAATAAAATAAAAAAAAAAGGAAGTGAAAAAAAAAAATAACAAGAGGGAGGAAATCTCTAGATGAACTTTGTAACAATTTGAACGGGGCAAGAAGCCTCCTGGCTAGACTCGGGGGAGGGTGCAGATCCAGTGTGCACACTCCACAGGCAGGGGGAAGAAACAAGCCCTTTTCTTTTGAAGCTAGGAGGCAGGTAGCCCAGGGCAAGTTTTCAAGCCCATCACACCCTCCACCTAGAAACAGACTTGGGGCTGTTGAGTGGAGGAGGGTCACAGTGGGAGTGAGACCAGCCCTTCAGTTTGTGTGGGAGCTGGGTGAGGCCTGTGACTGCTGACTTTCCCAGACTTCCCTGACAACCTACATGACTCAGCAGAGACCGCCATAATCATCCTAGGTACACAACAACAGTGACCTGGGAATCTCACCCCCATCCCCCACAGCAGCTGCAGCAAGACCCGCCGAAGTCTTGGATGCCCCACCCCTACCTGATGGTCCTTCTCTATCTACCCTGGTAGTGGAAGACAAAGGGCATATAATCTTGAGAGTTCTAGGGCCCTGCCCTCCTCTGGTCCCTCTCCATACTACTAAAACTGATGCTTTCTAGAAAGTGCCACCACCTGGCAGGAAGCTAACAAGCACAAAAATGGAGCATTAAACCACCAAAGCTAAGAACCCTCAGAGTCTATTGCACTGGCTCCTCCACCCCCACCAGAACAGGTGCTGATATCCATGGCCGAAAGACCCATAGACGGTTCACATCACAGGACTCTGCAGACAACCACCAATACCAGCCCAGAGCCAGGTAGACTCACTGGGTGGCTAGACCCAGAAGACAGACAAGAATCACTGCAGTGTGGCTCACAGGAAGCCACATCCATAGGAACAGGAGGAAGGTATTACATCAAGGGAGCACCCCGTGAGACAAAAGAATCTGAACAGCCTTCAGCCCTAGACCTTCCCTCTGACCCTAGACCTTCCCTCCAACAGAGCCTACCCAAATGAGGAGGAACCAGAAAACCAACCCTGGTAATATGACAAAACAAGGCTCATCAACCCCCCCCCCCCCAAAAAAAAAATCTTACTAGTTCACCAGTGATGGATCGAAACCAAGAAGAAATTCCTGATTTACCCCAAAAAGAATTCAGGAAGTTAGTTATTAAGCTAATCAGGGAGAGACCAGAGAAAGATGAAGCCCAATGCCAGGAAATCCAAAAAGTGATACAAGAAGTGAAGGGAGAAATACTCAAGGAAACAGATAGGTTAATGAAAAAGCAATCAAGAATTCAGGAAACTTTGGACACACTTGTAGAAATGCAAAATGCTCTGGAAAGTCTCAGCAATAGTATTAGTAGAAGAAAGAAATTCAGAGCTTGAAGACAAAGTCTTTAACCTAATCCATCAATGACAAAGAAAAAAGAATAATAAAATATGAACAAAGCTTCCAAGAAGTCTGAGATTATGTTAAACAACTAAACCTAAGAATAATCAGTGTTCCTAAGGAAGAAGAGAATTCTAAAAGCTTCAAAAACATATTCAGGGAATAATCAAGGAAAACTTCCCTGGCCTTGCTAGAGACCTAGACTTCCGAATACAAGAAGCACAAAGAACACCTGGACAATTAATTGCAAAAAGATCATTTCCTAGGCACGTTGTCATTAGGTTATCCAATGTTAAGATGAAGGAAAGAATCTTAAGAGCTGTGAGGCAGAAGCACCAGGTAACCTGTAAAGGAAAACCTATCAGATTAACAGCAGATTTCTCAGCAGAAACCCTACAAGCTAGAAGGGTTACCAAAACAATTGGGTTAACAAAACAACAGCAAAGAATTTTGTATCCAGCAAAACTATGCATCATATATGAAGAAAAGATCCAGTCATTTTCATAAAAACAAATACTGAGAGAATTCACCATTACCAAGCCACCACAACAAAAACTACTAAAAGGAACTCTAACTTGAAAGAAATCCTGTAAACACATCAAAACAGAACGTCTTTAAAGCATAAATCACACAGGACTTATAAAACAAGAATACATGTTAAAAAGCAAAAGCAAAAACCAAAAAAACCCGAAGTACACAGGTAACAAAGAGCATGATGAATGCAACAGTACCTCACATTTCAATACTAACATTGAATGTAAATGGCCTAAATGCTTCACTGAAAAGATGCAGAACCACAGAATGCATAAGAACTCGCCAACCATTTGCTGCCTTCAGGAGACTCACATAAACTTAAAGGGGTGGAAAAAGGCATTTCATGCAAATGGACACCAAAAGTGAGTAGGGGTAGTTATTATATCAGACAAAACAAAATTTAAGGCAAATGCAGTTAAAAGAGACAGAGACATTATACAATGGTAAAAGGCCTTGTCCAACAGGAAAATATCACAATCCTAAACATATATGCACCTAATACTGGAGCTCCCAAATTTATAAAACAATCATGGATAAACCTAAGAAATGAGGTAGACAGCAACACAATAGTAGTGGGGAACTTCAGTACTCCACTGATAGCACTAGAGAGGTCATCAAGACAGAAAGTCAACAAAGAAATGATGGATTTAAACTATACCTTGGAACAAATGGACTTAACAGATAAATACAGAACATTTCATCCAGCAACCACAGAATGCACATTCTATTCAACAGCACATGGAAATTTCTCCAAGATAGACCATATGATAGGCCATAAAATGGCCCTCAATAAATTTAACAAAATTGAAATTGTATCAAGCAATCTCTCAGACCACAGTGGAATAAAGCTGGAAATCAACTCCAAAAGGAACTTCAGAACCATGCAAATACATGGACATTACATAATCTCCTCAATGAGCATTGGGTCAAAAACAAAATCAAAATGGAAATTAAAAATACTTCAAACTGAATGATAATAATGACACAACCTGTCAAAACCTTTCAGATACAGCAAAGGCAGTGCTAAAAGGAAAGTTCATAGCCCTAAGGATCT
The DNA here is from genome assembly GCF_002776525.5 of Piliocolobus tephrosceles. Taxonomy (NCBI): domain Eukaryota; kingdom Metazoa; phylum Chordata; class Mammalia; order Primates; family Cercopithecidae; genus Piliocolobus; species Piliocolobus tephrosceles. The sequence goes on along the minus strand of NC_045435.1, from coordinate 147,296,316 downwards.
ACATGAAAAAGACTGAAAGAGCACAAACAGACATTCTAAGGGTCACACCTCAAGGAACTAGAGAAACAAGAACAAACCAAACCTAAGCCCAATAGGAGAAAATAAATTACCAAGATCAGAGCAGAAGCAAATGAAATTTAAACAACAAAAGAAAATACAAAAGATAAATGAAACAAAAAGGTGGTTCTTTGAAGATATAAATAAAATGGATAGACCATTAGCAAGATTAACCAAGACAAGAGGGAAAATCCAAATAACCTCACTAAGAAATAAAATAGGAGATTACAACTGACACCACTCAAATACAAATGATCATTCAAGGCTACTGTGAACACCTTTACACACATAAACTAGAACACCTAGAAGAGATGGATAAATGCCAGGAAAAATACAACCCTCCTAGCTTAAATCAGGAATAATTAGATACCCTGAACAGACCAATAACAAGCAGCAAGATTGGTAATTTAAAAATAACCAAAATAAAAAGTCTAGGACCAGATGGATTCACAGCCAAATTCTATCAGACATTCTAAAAAGTATTGGCAGTAATCCTTTTTACACTATTCTACAAGATAGAGAAAGAAAGAACTCTCCCTATTTCATTTTATGAAGCCAGCCTCACCCTAATACCAAAGCCAGGAAAGGACATAACCAAAACAAAGAAACAAACAAACAACCCACAGACTGATATCCTTGATGAACATTGAGGCTAAAATCCTTAACAAAATACTAGCTAACAAATTTCAACAACATATCAAAAAGATAATCCTATATGATCAATTGGATTTCATACCAGGGATGCAGGGATGATTTCACATACACAAGTCAATAAATGTCATACACCATATAAGCAGAATTAGAAACAAAAATCACATGATCATCTCAATAGATGTAGAAAAGGCTTTAGACAAAATCCAGCATCCCTTTATGATTAAAACTCTCAGCAAAATAAGCATACAAGGGACATACCTCAATGTGATAAAAGCCATCTATGACAAACCCACAGCCAATATGATACTGAATGGGGAAATGTTGAAATCATTCCCTCTGAGAACTGAAACAAGACAAGGATGCCCATTCTCACCACTCCTCTTCAACACAGTACTGGAAGTCCTAGCCAGAGCAGTCAGACAAAAGAAAGAAGTAAAGGGCATCCAAATCAGTGAAGAGGAAGTCGAACTGTCACTGTTTGCTGATGATATGATCATTTACCTTGAAAACCCTAAGGCCTCCTCCAGAAAGCTCCTAGAACTGATAAAAGAATTCATCAAAGTTTCCAGATACAAGATGAGTGTGCACAGATCAGTAGCTCTTCTGCACACCAACAGTGACCAAGTGGATAATCAAATCAACGTCTTTTACAATCGCTGCAAGACAACAACAAAAAACAAAACAAAACAAAAATAACTTAGAAATATACTGAACCAAGGAGTCGAAAGACCTCTACAAGGAAAACTACAAAACACTGCCGAAATAATGACACAAACAAATGGAAACACATCCCATGTTCATGGATGAGTGGAATCAGTATTGTGAAAATGACCATACTGCTGAATGCAATCTACAAATTCAACACAATCCCCATCAAAATACCACCACAATTCTTCACAGAATTAGAAAAAACAATTCTAAAATTCATATGGAACCAAAAAAGAGCCAGCATAGCCAAGCAAGACTAAGCAAAAAGAACAAATCTGGAGCATCACACTACCTGATTTCAATACTATAAGGCCATAGTCACCAAAACAGCATAGTACTTGTATAAAAATAGGCACACCAACCAATGGAACAGAATAGAGAAATCAGAAATAAACCCAAATACTTAGAGCAAATTAGTCTTCAACAAAGCAAACAAAAACAAAGTGGGGAAAGGATACCCTTTTCAACAAATGGTGCTGGAATAATTGGTTAGTCACCTGCAAGACAATGAAACTGGATATTCATCTCTTACCTTATACAAAAAAGTACTTAAACCTACGATCTGGAACTATAGAAATTCTAGAAGACAACATTGGTAAAACTCTTCTAGACATTGGCTTAGGCAAGGATTTCATGACCAAGAACCCAAAAGCAAATGAAATAAAAACAAAGATAAATAGCTGGGACCTAATTAAACTAAAGAGTTTTTCCATAGCAGAAGGAAAAGTCAGCAGAGGAAACAGACAACTCACAGAGTGGGAGAAAATCTTCACAATCTGTACCTCTGACAGAGGACTAATATCCAGAATCTACAACAAACTCAAATCAGTAAGAAAAGAAACAATCCCATCAAAAAGAGGGCTAAGGACATGAATAGACAATTCTCAAAAGAAGATACACAAATGGTCAACAAACACATGAAAAAATGCTCAACATCACTAATGATCAGGGAAATGCAAACAAAACTACAATGTGATACCACCTTACTCCTGCAAGAATGAACATAATCAAAAAATAGAAGATGTTGGCATGGATGCAGTGATCAGGCAACGGTTCTACACTGCTGGTGGGAATGTAAACTAGTACACTAGCTACTGTGGAAGATAATGTGGAGATTCCTTAAAGAACTAAAAGTAGAACTACCATTTGATCCAGCCATCCCACTACTGGGTATCTACCAATAGGAAAATAAGTCATTATTCAAAAAAGATACTTGCACACACATGTTTACAGTGACACAATTCACAACAGCAAAATCGTGGAACCAACCCAAATGCCCATCAATCAACAAGTGGATAAAGAAGCTGTGATATATATATAATATATATGTTTATAATATGTATATATGTATATATGTGATGGAATACTAAGCAGCTATAAAAAGGAATGAATTAACAGCATTTGCAGTGACCTGGATGAGATTTGAGAGTATTATTCTAAGTGGAGTAACTCAGGAATGGAAAACCAAACATCACGTGTTCTCATTGATATGTGATACATCCTAAGCTATGAGGACGCAAAGGCATAAGAATGATACATTGGACTTTGGGGACTTGAGAGGAAGAGTGGGAGGGGGGTGAAGGCTACAAATATGGTGCAGTGTATACTGCTTGGGTGATGGGTGCACCAAAATCTCACAAATCACCACTAAATAACTTATTATGTAACCAAAATACCAGCTGTACTCCAGTAATTTAGGGGAAAAAAAATCAGAAGCATTTTTATACACCAATAATATCCAAGCTGAGAGCCAAATCAAGAATGCAATCCCAGTCATGATAGCCACAAAAATAATAAAATACCTAGGAATCCAGCTAACCAGGGAGGTGAACTATCTACAATGAGAATTACAAAACACTGCTGAAAGAAATCAGAAATGACAGAAACTAATAGAAAAATATTCCACGCTTATGGATAGGAAAACTTGATATTGTTAACTTAGCCATACTACCCGAAGCAATGTACAGATTCAGTGCTATTTCTGTCAAATTACCAAAGACATTTTTCACAGTCAGAAATAATTATTTTAAAATTCATATGGAACCATAAAAGAATCTGAGTAGCCAAAGTAATCCAAAGCAAAAACAAAAAACAAAATTCAAGGCTAAAAGCATTATGCTACCCAGCTTCAAACTACAGTACAAGCCTGTACAGTAACTAAAACAGCATGGTATTAATACTAAAACAAACACATGGTATAATGGAATAGGCTAGAGAACCTAAGAACAAAACCACACACCTACAATCATCTGATCTTCAACAAAGTCAACAATAATACACCATGGGAAAAGGACTCCCTATTCAGTAAATGATGCTAGGATAACTTCGTAGCCATATGTAGAAAATTGAAACCTGACCTTTACCATTCCCCATTTACAAAAAGCAACTCAAGATGAATTAAAGATTTAAATGTAAAGCATAATACTATGAAAACATTAGGAAAAAAATATAGGAAATACCATTCTTGACATTGGCCTGGCCAAAGACTTCCTGATCAAGATTCCAAAAGCAATTGCAACAAAAATAAAAATTGACATGTGGTAATTCATTAAAGAGCTTCTGCACAACAACATAAAAACTATCAACAGAGTAAACAGCCTACTGAATGAGAGAAAATATTTGCAGACTACGCATCTGACAAAAGGTTAATATCCAAAATTTATAAGAAACTCTATAAGTAGAAAACAACGTAATTAAAAATGGGCAAAGGAGATTAACAAACACTTCTGAAAAGAAGACATACCCATGGTCTACAAGCACATGAGAAAAATGCTCAACATCACTTATCATTATGTTAATACAAATCAAAACCACCGTGTTGCCTCAAACCAGTTAGAATGGTGATTATTAAAAAGTAAAAAAAAAAAACAGATTCTGACAAAGTTGTTGAGAAAAGGGAATGTTTATGCACTACTGATAGGAATGTAAATTAGTCCAGCCACTGTGGAAAGCATTTTGTTCCTTGCAACAATATTTACAGTAGCAAATATGTGAAATCAAACTAGATGCCCTCTCATGGTGGACTGGATTAAGAAAATGTGGTACATATACACGAAGGAATACTGTGCAGCTGTAAAAATGAATTAAATCATGCCGTTTCCAGAAACATGGATGGAGCTAGAGGTTATTATTCCAAGCAAAGTAAGGCAGGAACAGAAAACCAAATACTGCATGTTCTCACATACAAATTGAAGTTAAACAATGAGTACACATGGACACAAAAGAACAATACACACTGAGACCTATTTGAGGATAGAGTTTGAGAAGAGGGTAAGGATTGAAAAATGACCACGTATTATGCAGATTACTTGGATGATATAATTATCTGTACACCAATCTCCTATGACATTGAATTTACCCATGTGACAAACATGTAAATGTGCACCTTCAACCTAAAATGGAAATTGGAAAGAGATTACAAAGTGAAATCTGGAAAGTAACACATGAACAAAACTAGAAATTCAACAAAAATATGGCAATCATAAAATCTAGCCAGGAGTAAAATGAACTAAAAAATTGAGTAGAGAGCTTTAACAGCAGACTAATGACACACGAAAAAATAGATCATTTGAAATTCTCCAGTTATAGGAGTAAAAAGGAAAAGAAATAGAAAAGAGAAAGCTTATGCAACTTATGGGACACCAACAGGGTAGCAAATGTATGTGTTCTGGAAGTCTTAGAAGAAAAAAAGGTAGAAGCCTTACTTAAATAAATAATGACTGAAAACTTCCCAAGTCTTGGGAAAAAAATTGACATCCAGATGCACAAAGCTTAAAAGATTCCAAAGAGTTTGAAACTAAAAAGATCTACATTAAAACACATTATAATTCAATTGCCAAAAGTCAAAGAGAAATAGAGAAATTTGAAAATAGCAAGGCAGAAATGACTCATCACATACAAAAGAACCTCCATAAAACTATCAGTGTATTTCTCAATAGAAACTTTGCAAGTCAGGAGAGATTGGAATGATATATTCAAAGTGCTAAAAGGAAAAACTGCCAATCAAAAGTAATATATCTGGGGGAAAAAAAACCCTTGCAATAAATAATTTTTCAGAGAAAAAAATTAGGGAGTCTATTACAATTAAACCTGCCTTTCAGAAAGTACTAGAGGGAGTTCTTCAAGTTGAAATAAAAATGTGCTAAATGGCAATATGAAAGCATATAAAAGTATGAATTTCACTGGAAAAGGTAAATATATAGACAAATACAGATTAATATAACGATGCTACACAAATCACTTTTAACTCTTGAAAAAGTTAAAAGACAAAGGTAATAAGTACAACTAAAAAATAATACATCATATAAGTAGTACAATCGGATATTAGTAACATGAAATGTGTGTGGGGGGACATGTATAGAATTTTTATGTGATTGAAGGTCAGTTGTTAGTAGCTTAAAATAGACTTATAACAAAACAGTTATTGGTCACTACAAGGAAAAATAAATGTATAGTAGATACACAAATATAAAGAGAAAGGAATCGGAACATATCTCTAAATATATCATCAAATCAAAAAAAGGAGTACATCAAAAGAGGAACAAAAGAACTTCAAAACAGAAAACAATGAACAAAATGACAGTAGTAAGTCCTTACTAATCGATAATTACTTTAAATGAACTAAACACCCCATCAAAAGCCATCGAGTGACTAGATGGATACAGAAACAACATACAACTATTTGCTTTAAACAGGAAACTCTCTTTGTATTTAATAACAGAAATTAAAGGTGAAGGAATGATAAAAGGTGTTTAGTGGAAATGGCAACCAAAATATAGCAGGATTGGCTATACCTATTTCAGACAAAATAGACTTTAAGTCAAAAGCTCTCACAGGAGAAAAGGACATTTTATAAAGATAAAAGGGTCAACCTACTGAAAAGTTTTAACCATTATAAATATATATGCACCTAATATCAGAACACCTAAATATATAAACATAGAAATAACTTATGGGGGAAATAGCAATAGAATAATAGTAGGAGACTCCAATACTCTACTTCTAATAATGGATAGAACATTCAGACAGAAGATCCATTTGGAAACAGGGGACTTTAATAACATCATAATCAAATGAACCTAACAAAACATTTCATTCAATGATAGCAGATACCCATTCTTCTCAAGGGCACATATGTTTTCCCAGGATAGAGAAAATTTTCTCACGTTAGTCACAAAGGAAGTCTTAACAAATTTTGGAAGACTGAAATCTTACTAATTATTTTACTTTACCACAGTGGAGTGAAATTAGAAATCAGAACTCAAAAGAAAAATAGAAAATGCAAAAATATGGGCCAGGCAAGGTGGCTCATGCCTGTAATCCCAGCACTTTCGGAGGCCAAGGCGAGTGGATGACGAGGTCAGGAGATTGAGACCATCCTGGTGAACACAGTGAAACCCTGTCTCTACTAAAAAAAATCAGCTGGGCGTGGCAGCATGCGCCTGTAGTCCCAGCTGCTGGGGAGGCTGAGGCAGAAGAATGGCGTGAACCCGGGAGGTGGAGTTTGCAATGAGCCAAGATCCCCCCACTGCACTCCAGCCTGGGAGACAGAGTGAGCAAAGCTCTGTCTCAAAAAAAAAAAAAAAGCCAAACATATGTAAAAATTAAACAACATGCCCTTGACCAATGAATGAGTCAAAGAAGAAATCAAAAAGGAAATTAGAAAATATCTCCACATAAAAAAGAAAACACAACAGACCAAACTTTATGGCATACAGGAAAAGTAGTACAAGAGAGAACTTTATAGCAATAAATGACTACAATGAAGGAAGAATGATCTAAATAAGCAGCCTAACTCTACATCTCAAGAAAACAGAGAAACAATAACCAAAGTTAACAGAGAAAAAAATGATTATTCAAGCATAAATACAATGGAGAATAGAAAATCAATAAAAAGTTAATACAATTGAGTAGTTCTTTTGAAAAGATAAAATCAATATATCTTTAGCTAGACTAAGAAAAAAATGTAGACAAAGACTCTAATAAATTAGAAATTGCTGGGTGCGGTGGCTCACACTTGTCATCCCAGCACTTTGGGAGGGTGAGGCAGGTGTATCACGAGGTCAGGAGTTCAAGACCAGCCTGGACAACATGGTGAAACCCCCATCTCTACTAAAAATACAAAAATTAGCCAGATGTGGTGGGACATGCCTGTAATCCTAGCTACATGGGAGGCTGAGGCAGGAGAATCGCTTGAACTTGGAAAGCGGAGGTTGCAGTGAGTCAAGATCGTGCCATTGCACTCCAGCCTGAGTGACAGAGTGAGACTCTGTCTCAAAAAAAGAGAAAGAGGAGGCATTATTTCACTGATGCCACATAAAAATATTATAAGAAACTATTAAAAACAATTTTAAACCAACAAATTGGACAACCTAAAAAGAATACGTTTTAAAGAACATACAATCTACTGAGACTAAATTAAGACATAGAAAGCCTGAAAGGACCAATAATAAATAAAGAGGTTGAATCACTAATTAAAAACCTCCCTCCTAAAAAACATCCCTGGTTCAGATGACTTTACAGGGGAATTTTACCAACCATTTGAAGATTTATTACCAATTCTTCTTAAGGTTTTCCAAAAAGTAGAAGACAATACTTCCACATTCATTTTATGAGTCTTGTATCACTCTGATTCCAAAGTAAGAAAAAGACATCACAAGAAAATAAAAGTACAGGCTGATATACTTAATAAACGTAGAAGCAAAAATCCTGTTTGCAGATAACATGATCTTATATTTAGAAAACTCTAAAGATGTCATTTAAAAAAAAGTTAGGCCTAAAAACAAAATTAGTAGAGTTGCAGGATAAAAAAATCAGCATACACAAATCAGTTGAATTTCTATACACCAACAGCAAGCTATTGAAAATAGAAATTTAAGGCTGGGTGCGGTGGCTCACGCCTGTAATCCTAGCACTTCGGGAGGCTAGGATCACAAGGTCAGGAAATCGAGACCATCCTGTGAATGGTGAAACCCCACTCTAACTAAAAATACAAGAAATTAGTTGGGTGTGGTGGCAGGCGCCTGTAGTCCCAGCTACTTGGGAGGTTGAGGTGGGAAAATAGTCTGAGCCTGGGAGGCCAAGCTTGCAGTGAGCCGAGATTGCACCACTGCACTCCAGCCTGGGCAACAGAACAAGACTCCATCTTAGAAAAAAAAAAAGAAAGAAATTTTAAAAAAGTAACTTAGAATAGCATGGAATAAAATACTTAGGAATAACCTTAATGGAAGAGGTGAAAGATGTACTCTGAAAACTATAAAATATTGGTGAATGAAATTAAAACAGACACAAATAACATGGAAATAAATTCTGTCTTCGTGAAGTAGAAAAATGAATGTTCTTAAAATGTCCACACCACACAAAATAATCTATAGATTCAATGCAATCTTGATAAAAATTCCAATGGCTTATTTTGTAGAAGCAGTAAAAAAAGTCTAATATATGTATGGGAACACAAAAGCCCTCATAAAAGCAAAGTTTAAACAACAACAACAACAAAAAAAGTTCTAGACATTACATCTTTAAATTTCAAAATATACCACAAAGCTGCAGTAATAAAAATGGCACAGAACTGGCATAAAAAGACAGATAGACCAAAGGAATAGAATAAAGAGCCCAGGAATAAACTCATACATACATGATTAACTGATTTTGAGAGAGAATGTGAGGAATAAGCAATGGAGAAATGGTAGTCTCTTTAATAAATAGTTGTGGAAAAACTAGATATCTATATGCAGAAAAATGAAATTGATCCTATTATGACCAGGCTTTTGTTTTGGACACAGTGTAGGATTGTATTTTCTTTTCAGCTGATATTTGATATGACATGGGAGTTTCTTTAAGTCTTGACATGGACTAAAACTTTAAGACCTGTTGTGGTTTCCATGAATGTGTATGTTGAGATAAATCCTCCATTAACCAATAAATTTTTATCATAAACAGTTATCTTTGCTATGATGTTCATGTTGTATGAAAAAAATACACTTGATTGATTAAAATTTCAAACAAGCTTTAAAACTTCTATTTGAACCATCTTGCTCCACTCCTTCACCTGATACACTATTTTAGTTTTATTATATGCCTGTTGCTTCATACTAGGACAGTCTTCAAATTCCCCAGCATAAGGTTTTCCTTCATAAAATGATAAAGTTGAATTAGACTACCTCTTATGTCCCTTCTAGTTTATAAATATTTAGGGTCCCCATCCCAGGTAGCTTTGTGACTATCTTCCCCTGTAGAAAGTCAAATGAGAACATACAGTCAGAATCCCTTTCTCAAGGGCTTCTACAGTCAGTGAACTTCTCGAGATATTTCCCTTAACACAAAGTATCATGAACATGTCTATTTTATCTTGATATTGTAGCTCATCAAAAGTAGAGACTGTACCATACTCATGTCTAAATTATTTACACATTATCATGAATTCACTCATCTTAGACATTCAAATAACTTGCATCTGGAAAGCCATAAACAGAAGTCTAACATAATTATCTGTCTTAATTTTGGCATTAGACGTGGAACACTAATTGGGACCAGTCTTCCAGGGTTAAGCATTAATTCATTGGCTTGGGACTGTCTTTACTCCAACCACTTAGACTAACATGTACATAGTGACTAAATGGATATGCTTGAGAGTGCCTGCGAAGGCTGGTTAATTATTTTTGTGATCAAAGAAAATGAAGAAATATAGGCACAATACAAAACGTTTATTTGATGTGTACCCAGTAATCAAAGTACGTACGTGCATATTTTGATGAAGACATGCAAATGTTATTTCACCCTGGAGACATCCTGTAGCAAGAGCCCAGGGGATTCTTAATTACCTCCACATTTAGTCCTCTACATCTGCTTAGGCTTGTAATAAAAATTACCAAAGGTATCCTTTGCAAATTTACTTCATGAAGACCTTAAGGAAGAGTGATTCTGTAACCTTTGGTAGTGTTTTGGTTTGCCACATGATCACATATGTAGTTGAGAAGTTCCTCCCTATGTTAACTGTGCTCATGCTAGAGCTCATTTTGGCTGTTTCTATCAATTTGGTCACAGCTGGCAAGCATCCTCTTGGAAATAACTTCCCACAGGTTTGGAGGCAAGTAATGAATCATGCTTAGAGTATCTAAACCTCCTCTTAGTTATAAGTGAAATAATTTAGATTTCCCAATGGTAGGCATTCTAATTTGGGGTTTCCTGCAGGTTGGTCAAGGATGTTGATAGATGTCTAAATGAAGAAGTAGTGCTGGTTTCTCACTAATTGTAGATATATAAAACATAATATGTTATATAACACAATTATATAATGAATATAAGTTTAATATTCATATATATAATTATATTTCATATATATGAAATACCACTTTGAGGCATGAGAAAAACCCACATTTTTACAGAAAAATTAAATTGGAACTAATGATATAAAATACAACTAGAAGACAACTGAATGCAATGACAGAAATAAAACCTCACCTATCAATTATAAACTTGAATTAAAATTTTCACTTAAAAGTGATAGACTAGTAGAATGGACTAAAAAATAACCCAACCATATGCTGCCTAGAAGAAATTCACCTTACCTGTAAAGACATACACAGGTTGAAAGTAAAGGAATGGAGAATGATACTCTACTCAAAGAAAAACCAAAAGTGAGCAGGAATAGTTTATACAGGATAAAACAGACTAAGTAAAAACCCAGTCATAGGATACAAAGAAGGTCATTATGTAATGATAAAAAGGGATCAATTAAGCAAAAGAATATAGTAATTCTAATTAAATTTGCTCCTAACAATGGAAGATCCAGATTCATAAAGCAAATATTAGATCTAAAGAGAGATACACATCAACACAGTAGTATTTGGGAAATTCGTTCTCAGCATTGGGCAGATTATCTAGATAGAAAACCAACAAAGAAACATTAGATTTAAACTGCAAATTAGATCCAATGAACATAGCAGACATTTAGAGAATATTTTGCAGAATAGAGCTGTTCTCTAGGAAAGACTGTACATGAGGTTCATCAGCACATGGAACATTCTTTAGTATAGACTATATGTTAGGCCACAAAATTAGCTTCAACAAATTTTAGAAAACCAAAGTCATTTCAGGTATCTTCTCAGTCCACAATAGAATAAAACTAGAAATAAATAATGCGTAACTTTGGAAACTGTTCTAATCCATGGATGTTAAGTGTCATGATTCTGAAAGACTCTTGGGCCTTTGAAATTATGAAAGAAATTAAAACATTTAGACCGGGTACGGTGGCTCAAGCCTGTAATCCCAGCACTTTGGGAGGCCGAGATGGGCGGATCACGAGGTCAGGAGATCGAGACCATCCTGGTTAACACGGTGGAACCCTGTCTCAACTAAAAAATACAAAAAACCAGCCGGGCGAGGTGGCGGGCACCTGTAGTCCCAGCTACTCGGGAGGCTGAGGCAGGAGAATGGTGTGAACCTGGGAGGCAGAGCTTGTAGTGAGCTGAGATCCAGCCACTGCACTCCAGCCTGGGGGACAGAGCGAGACTCCGTCTCAAAAAAAAAAAAAAAAAAATTAAAACATTGATTGAAATGACAGGAAATGGAAATACAACGTATCAAAACCTATGGGATATAGCAAAAGCAGTACTAAGAGAGAAGTTTGTTGCAATAAATGTCTAAGTCTAAAAAGCTGAAAGATTTCAAGTAACAATAATACACCTCAAGAAACTAAAAAAGCAAGAGCAAGCCAAACACAAAATTAGTAGAAGAAAAGAAATAATAAAGACCAGAGCTGGGCCAGGTGCAGTGGCTCAAGCCTGTAATCCCAGCACTTTGGGAGGTCGAGGCAGGCAGATCATGAGGTCAGGAGATCGAGACCATCCTGGCTAACACGGTGAAACCCCGTATCTACTAAAAAAAAGTACAAAATTTAGCCGGGCACAGTGGCACGCGCCTGTAGTCCCAGCTACTCAGGAGGCTGAGGCAGGAAAATCGCTTGAGCCTGGGAGGCAGAGGTTGCAGTGAGCCGAGATTGTGCCACTGCACTCCAGCCTGAACGACAGAGTGAGACTCCACACACACACACACACACACACACAGAACAGAACTGAACTAAATGAAATAGAGACTAACAATGAAAGGTTTTTTTTTTCTAAGGATAAACAAGAATGATAAACCTTTAGGTACACTTTAAGTGAAAAAAAGAGAAGACCTAGATAAAATCAGGAGTAAAAAAAATTACAGTGGATATCACAGAAATATAAAGGATCATTGGATACTATTATGAACAAACATAAGCTAGCAAACTGGAAAACTTATCCAAACCTGGATAATTTCTAGACACATCCAGTCTATCAAGATGGAATGCAGAAAGAAGAAAACCTGAACATACCAGTAGCAAGTAAAGTAATTGAATCAATAAAAAATCTTCCAACAAAAAAATTCCAGAGCTGGATGGCTTTACTGATGAATTATCCCACACTTATAAAAAAGAACTAGTATCAGTTCTGCTCAGACTATTCCAAAAAACTGAAGAGGAGGAAATTCTTCCACTCATTCTCTAAGGCCAGTATTAACACCAAAACCAGACAAGGACACAACAAAGAAGACTACAAGCCAATATCCCTAATGAACATAGCCCCCAAAATTCTCAACAAAGTACTAGCAAACTGAATTCAACAACACCTCAAAAAGATAATATACTGTGATAAAATGGGATTTATCTCAGGCTTGTAGTTTTCTTTCTTTTGTTTTTAAATGTGTCTTTGGTTTTATAATCAGGATGTATTAGCCCGTTCTCACATTGCTATACAGAACTACCTGAGAATGGGTAATTTATAAAGAAAAGAGGTGTAATGGGCTCATGGTTCCGCAGGCTGTATGGGAAGCACGGCTGGGGCGGTCTCAGGAAACTTACAATCATGGCGAAAGGTGAAGAGGAAAGAGGCACATCCTACATAGCTGGAGCAGGAGGAAGAGGGAGCAGGGAGATTACCACACACTTTTAAACAGCCAGATCTCATGAGAACTCACTATCATGGTAACAGCAAGGGGGAAATCTGCTCCCATGATCCAATCACCTCCTACCAAGCCCCTCCTTCAATATGGGAGATTGCAATTTGACATAAGATTTGGGCAGCGACGCAAATCCAAACCACATCACAGGGTAACACTGGCTTCATAGAATGAGTTTCGAAGTATTCCCTCCCCTACTATTTTTCAGATTAGTTTGAGTACGATTGGTGTTATTTTTTAAAAATGTTTTGTAGAATTCAGCAGGGAAGACATCAGTTTCCTGGCTTTTCTTTACTGGGAAATATTGTCACGGCTTCAGCCTTCTTTCTTGTTATTGGTCTGTTCAGATTTTAGGCATTTTTCTTGTTCAATCCTGGTAGGTTGTATGTGTCTAGGAATCTGGTCATTTTGTCTAGATTTTCCAGTGTATTAGCATGTAGCTCATAGCAACCACTAGTGATCCTTAGGCTTTCTGCAATATCAGGTGTAATGTCTCCTTTTTTCTTTCAGATTTTCTTTATTTGTATCTTCTCTCTCTCTCTGTTTTTTAATTAGCCTGGCTAAAGATTTGTCAATTTTAACTTTTTAAAAAGCTAATTTTTTGTTTTGATCTTTTTTTTTGTGTTCTTTTAAATTTTATTTTATTTTTAAATTTCTACTCTAGTCTTTATTTTTTCTTCTACTAAGTTTGAGTTTGGTCTGCTTTTACTTCTCTAGTTCCTTAAGATGTACCACTAGATTGTTTATTTGAAGTTTTTCCTCTTTTTTGATTGTAAGCCCTTACAGCTTTAAACTTCCCTCTTAGTACTGCTTGCTATGTCCCAAAGGTTTTGGTATGTTGTGTTTGCATCATCATTTAAGAAATTTTCCAATTTCCTTCTTAATTTCCCTGTTGACCCTTTGGTCATTTAGGAGCATATTGTTTAATTTTCATGTCTTTGTATTGTTTCCAAAATTGTTCTTGTTTTTAATTTCCAGGATTATTTCTTGTGATCAGAGAAGATACTTGACATTATCTCAAATTTTTGAATGTTTTGAGATTTGTTTTGATATTTAACATATGATCTATCATTGAGAATGATCCACGTGCTGAGAAGGATACGTATTCTGCAGCCATTGGATAAAATGTTCTGTACATATCTATTAGATCCAATTTTTCTGTAGTGCAGATTAAGTCCAATGTTTCTTGGCTGATTTTCTGTTTGGAAGATCTGTCCATTGCTAAAATCAGGGTGTTGAAGTATCCAGCTATTACTGTATTGGGACTTTTCTCTTTCTTTACCTCTAATAATATTTGCTTTACATATCAGGGTGCTTCAGTGTTGGATGCATATAGATTTAGAATTGTTACGTCCTCTTGCTAATGACTTCTCTATCATTACATAGTGACCTTCTTTGTCTCTTCTAAAAGTTTTTGTCTTGAAATGTATTTTGTATGATATAAGCACGGTTATTTCTGCTTTTTTTTTTTGGTTTTTGTTGGCATGAAATATCTTTTCCCATCCCTTTATTTTTAGTCTATGTATGTCTTTATAGGTAAAGTGTGTTTCTCATTTTTTTAAAAGTTTTATTTTAGGTTTGGGGATACATGTAAAGGTTTGTTACGTAAGTAAACACGTGTCATGGGGGTTGATGTACATATTATTTTATCACCCAGATATGAAGCCTATACCCAATAGTTATCTTTTCTGTTCCTCTCCCTCCTCTCACCCTCTCCCCATTAAGCAGACCCTAATGTCTGTGGTTTCCTTCTTTGTGTTCATAAGTTCTTATCATTTAGCTTCCACTTACAAGTGAGAACATGCAGTATTTAATTTTCTGTTCCTTTGTTATTTTGTGAAGCATGATAGCTTCCAGCTCTATCCATGTTCCCACAAAAGACATAATCTTGTTCTTTTTTATGGTTGCATAGTGTTCCATGGTGTATATGTACCACATTTTCTTTATCCAGTCTGTCACTGATGGGCATTTAAGTTGATTCCATATCTTTACTATTGTGAATAGTACTGCAATGGACATTTGTGTGCATGTGCCTTTATGGTAGAATGATTTATATTCCTCTTGGTGTATACCAAGTAATGAGATTGCTGGGTCACATGGTAGTTATGGTTTTAGCTCTTTGAGAAATCACCACACTGCACTCCACAATGGTTAAAGTAATTTACACTCCCATCAACAATGTGTAAGTGATCCCTTTTCTCCACAACCTCACCAGCATCTGTTATTTTTTGACATTATTTTTGAGATGGAGTTTCGCTCTTGTTGCCCAGGCTGGAGTGCAATGGTACAATCTCGGTTCACTGCAACCTTCACCTCCTGGGTTCAAGTGATTGTCCTGCCTCAGCCTCCTGAGTAGCTAGGATTACAGGCATGTGCCACCACACCCAGCTAATTTTTGTATTTTTAGTAGAGATGGGGTTTCTCCATGTTTGACAGGCTGGTCTCGAACTCCCAACCTCAGGTTATCCACCCGCCTTGGCCTCCCAAAGTGCTGGGATTACAGGTGTGAGCCACTATGCCCAGCTGACTTTAGCCGACTTTTTAATAATAGCTATTCTGAGTAGTGTGAGATGGTATCTCATTGTGCTTGTGATTTGCATTTCTCTAATGATCAGTGATATTGAGCTTTTTTTCATATGCTTGTTGGCCACATGTATGTCTTCTTTTGAGAAGTGTCTGTTCATGTCCTTTTTCTACTTTTTTCTACTTTTTCTACTTTTTCACGAGGTTGTTTTTCTCTTGTAAATTTGTTAAGTTCCTTATAGATGCTGGATATTAGACTTTAGTCAGATGCATACTTTGCAAATATTTTCTCTGTAGGTTGTCTATTTACTCTGTTGATAGTTCCTTTTCCTGTGTAGACCCTCTTTCGTTTAATTAGGTTGACTTGCCAATTTTCTGTTGTTGCAATTACTTTTGGAGACTTTGCCATTAAATCTTTGCCCTTTCCTATGTCCAGGATGATATTGCCTAGGTGTCTTCCAGGGTTTTTATAGTTTTGGATTTTATATTTAAGTCTTTAATCCATCTTGAGCTGATTTTTGTGTATGGTGTAAGGAAGGCGTGTCCAGCTTCAATATTCTGCATACGGCTAGCCAGTTATCCCAACACCATTTTTTGAATAGGGAATCTTTTCTCCATTACTTGTCTTAGTCAGCTTTGTTGCAGATCAGATAGTCATAGATGTGCGGCCCTATTTCTGGACTCTCTATTTTGTTGGTCTATGTGTCTGTTTTTGTACCAGTACCATGCTATTTTGGTTACTGTCACCCTGTAGTATAGTTTGAAGTTAGGTAACATGATGCCTCCAGCTTTGTTCTTTTTGCTTAGGATTGCCTTGGCTATTTGGGCTCTTTTTTTGGCTTCATATGCATTTTAAAATACTTTTTTCTAGTTCTGTGAAGAATGTCAATGGTAGTTTGAGAGAAATAGCATTGAATCTGTAAGTTGCTTTTAAAAGTATAGCTATTTCAATGATATTGATTCTTCCTATACATGAGCATGAGATGTTTTATTTGTTTATGTCTTCTCTGATTTATTTGAGTAGTGTTTTGTAATTGTCATTGTAGAAATCTTTCATCTATATGATTAGCTGTATTCCTAGCTATTTTATTCTTTTTGTGGCAGTTGTGAATGGAATTGTTTTCCTGATTTGGTTCTTAGTTTGGCTGTTGTTGGTGTATAGGAATGCTAGTGATTTTTTGTACACTGATTTTGTATCCTGAAGCTTTGCTGAAGTTTATCAGCTGGGGGAGATTTTGGGCTGAGACCATGGGGTTTTCTAGATACAGATTAATGTCATCTGCAAACAGAGATAGTTTGACTTTTTCTCTTCCTATTTAGATGCCTTTATTTCTTTCTGTTGCCTGATTGCTCTGGATAGGACTTTCAATACTATGTTGAAGGTGAGAGGGAGCATTCTTGTTTTGTGCCAGTTTTCAAGGGGAGTGCTGCCAGCGTTTGCCCATTCAGTATAATGTTGGCTGTGGGTTTGTCATAGATGGCTCTTACTCTTTTGAGGTTTGTTCCTTCAACACCTAGTTATTGAGAGTTTTTAGCATGAAGGGATGTTGAATTTTATCAAAAACCTTTTCAGAATCTAGTGAGATAATCCTGTGTTTTTTGTCTTTAGTTCTGTTTATATAATGAATACTTAGCTTTGAATATCGTGTAATTGGACTACAAATCACCTACTGTTCCTCATAGTTTTGTCCAACTTCCTGTGTTATTCCTTCTCATTTCCCCATTTGTTAGTTCCTGGTTTACTGTAACTCCCTTCATTACTCCTGTTTATTTTAATTCTGTTTATTATACTATACGTATAGATACTTCTCTGAAGACATTGAATTCTCAATTTCTTAAATTCTCCTCCTTTCCTCTATCTCAGTCACTCACTCTCATGGTCATGCCTTGGACCTTGCTTCACTGCAAGTTCTCTATAATCTCAGTTTTATGCATCACACTCCATGATAACTACTTCCTATCTCTGAATCTCACTCCCATAGGTTTTTGACTCTAAAAATCTTTCAGCACTGCTAAGATCTCCAATTTACTTATTTTACTGGTTTTAGTAATCTTTTCCTTCTTTGAAATTTTTATTATTTATCTCCTTATCTGGCTTAAATTTCATAGTTAATAATCACATTAAATTCCTTTCAACATGTCTAGCTTCCTTGTTGTTTTCTTAGTTTGTGGTACTCCCTTGGAAAATTAATCCTGATAATGTCTGATTTTCTCCATATTCTATACCTGTACCCAAAGCAACAGACCATGGATGGAAAAAGAAGTATCATCTTGGTGGTCTGACTTTAATTTCATGACCACAAACCTCGTGTGCGCTTTTAATGCTAACTAGAAATCATTTTTCCTTAGTTCATTAATTTTCCCTTAACTCCCTTTTACAAATTTTTTCCCTCCTCATTCAGCTTCTCTTCCACAGATGAACTATGTAGTCCTAAGGCCTTCTTAGGTTCCATCTTTTCTTCTGTACTCAGGAACATCCCTTCAATTCTCTTCCTGCCTATATCACTACTCCTTTCCCCTCATTGAATTATTCCCGTCTGTACAAATTTATTGCTATATTGTCAGTCTTCAAAACATTGCTTTCTTTCTACTGCCTTATTACTCTGCTCTCCTTTGAAGCAAAACTCCTTGAAAGAGTTGTCAATACTAATTGTGTCTAATTCTTCTATTTTCACTCTCTGTTAAGCCCACTTTTGCTCCTATTACTTCATCAAAAGTTTTCTTTCCGTGACCACTCTCGATCTTTATGTTGATAAACTCTAATGTCAATTCTCCCTCCCCATATACGTAACCTCTCAATAGAATCTGACCTGTCAGTAGCAGTTGGACACTCTCTTTTCTTCAATATATTTTATTCATTTGGTTTCCAGTGTACTTCACATTTGTTTTTTTCCCCACATTATTGGCTGTTCCTTCTGTTTCCTCTGCTGATTCCTTCTTCTCCTCCTGAGACCATGAATTCACTAATTGTTGCAGTGCCTCAGGGCTCAGCTCATGGATTTTTTCTTCTTTTTATTTACTCTTAACTTCCTGGGAGAGCTCATCAAGTCTTGTGAATTAAATTTTATGTATAAGATGGTGACCCAAATTTATGTTTCCATTCTGGATCTCTATCTTGAATTTCAACTTCTTTTCCAACTGCCTTTTCAACATGTCCACTCTGACACTTCCATTCCACATCTCAGACTTAACACACTTAAATCTAAATTCCCAATCTAAGATCTAAACGCCTCCAAAACCTCCTGCTCTACCCAGTTTTTCCCATCTTAGTTAATGCTAAACCTACTATTTTTACTTATTGAGGGGAAAATAGACATCCTGACTCCTCTATTTTTTTTAAACTCCCCTAAATCTTCTTCATAAAATCCTGTAGATTCTATTTTCAAATATATTTACATAACCGGAACATAACATCTTCACATTACCTTCATTGCTATCATCCCAGTTTAAGCCACGATTACTTATTATCCTCTGCTTTTTCCAGTTTTTCGTCTGAGACTTGTAATGTATTTTCAAGCTGGAGTGATCCTGATAAAGTGATCCTTTCAAAGTCAACAGTTTTGTCAAAAATTAAAGCTAAGTCTTTAAAATGACTAAGAAGTGCTACATATCCCGTTACTTCTCTGACCTGTTCTCTGCCATATTACCTTTACTTACTTAGCTCTAGCAACATTTGGCCTCCTCGTTGCTTCTTCAATATCTTAGGTGTGCTCCCATCATAAGGCCTTAGGCCTAGCTGTTCTTTACCTGTAACTGTTTTCTATCATATATCTAGAGGTCTAATTCCCTTGCTTCCTTTAAGTGTTTTTTTTCAAATATTACTTCTTCAATTTAAGCCCACCCTTATAACACCATATAAAATTGCAGGCTGCATTTCTCACTTTTGAGTCCCACCCCAGTGTGCTCTGGTTTTTTTTTCTTTTCTTTTCTTTTTTTTTTTTTCTTTTTGCTCTAATACCATCTAACACACTTACTTAGTACTGATCGTTTTTCTCTTGATGTTTCCCTAGCTTCCAGAACTGTCTGGCATATAGTAGAAGCTCAGTAAATATTTGTTTAATATTGAATTAGTTATTTATTTATGTGCCTTACTTTCCTTGCATTGTAAGTGCTTTCCTGAAATAGATATATCCTAAGGGCTTTCTATGAACATAAAAGAGAACACAGGTGATACCCATTCTCCGTGAGCTTATAATCTTGCAAGCGAAGCAGGCTATGATTTCATTGTAATTAAATATCATGACAAATGTGTGCTAATAGTTCTGGAAGTAGGTACCTGTCCAGAAGATTCAGGGATATTTGTATACAGAAGATAATATATTAAGTAAGATTTGAAGTATGAATTAGAGTTCATCAAGCAAATAAAAGGATCAGCATTTGTTATGAACTGAATATTTGTGTCCACCTCAAATTTATGTGTTGAAATCCTAACCCTCAATATGATGGTATCAGGAGGTGGGGCCTTTGGGAAAAAATTAGATCATGAGAGTGGAGCCCTCAAGAATAGGGTTAGTGGGCCTATAAGAAAATACATAATAGTTTAATTCCTCTCTCTGCTTTCCACCATATGGAGGTTAGAAGGAGAAGACAAAAGATGACCATCTGTAAACTACAGGCCCAGAACCTACAGTCACCTTGATCTTGGTCTTGGCAGCCCTTAGAACTGTGAGAAATACATGTTTATTGTTTAAGTCACCCATTCTATGGTAATTTGTTATAAGGCCCAAACTGAATAAGATAGCATTTTATGAGTAGGAAAAACATGTGCATCTATATCTCTATCTTAGTAGGACCTAAGTATATTTTTAAAATCAGGAAGGAAGATATTCTTTCACATTTTAAAAATCTATATCACACATGGAGGTGGGTTTACCATGAAGCTAGTGAAGCTTTAGAGTGAGGACTCAATCATTTGCACGGGCCTTTCCAAGAAAAGACCCTATCAATGTGTTTATATGATACATTTTTTTTTTTTTGGTAAAAATTACAAACATATTTACTTTCAGCTAGTAAAATAAACATAACTTTACACTCTTATTTTCTTTCTGTCACATATCACCTTGTGTCTAGTGGTGAGGAAGTGGTCATGGGCATTTCTTGGATTTGGCCAACGAGTACTTGAGTAGGGGCTACATATAGTTTGGGTTTAGTACAATATATGCTTATAGTTTACAGTCACTTCTGTGTTTATTTATTTAATGCATGCTCTAAATACCCACTGTGCCTGCTTACCATTGTAAAAGAGTATGGAACCAGAAGGTGTACGGTTGTGTGAATTTATCCTATGGTGTTCAGCCTAAGTTGTGAGTGGTGAAGAAATCAAGTTATGGAACATATAGACTCAGAAGCTAGTGTGAGGAAAACATTTTCCAGTTTTTAGATATGTAAAATTGTAACTAGAACACTAAATAGTTTGATCAAGATGGCTTGTCTCTTTCAGAAGAATAACATAAAATTTATCATATGTCACCACAATGGAGGGCATTGACATAAACTAGTTAACATATATCATCAATTTAAAAAGTACTTACGATTAGTATTGGACAGGAAAACTTGAAATTGCTGACATTTTATATGTAAAATGAAGTTGATTACAGGCACATGATTACATTAGTTTGTTGGTGTTGTCTTTTAGGGCTGCTGTAACAAGGTATCACAAATCTATGCTTTTATGTCAAAAACAGACTGAAGAATAAACCGTTTATCTTCCCTGTCTTTAGTCATGCTACCTTCATGCTTCAATACATGCACCTAATTAAAAACAGAATGGGGTCAAAAGTTATAAGATAAAGCTTCCATTCATGACCATAGTCCAGGACTCCCAGGGAATCCTCAGTAACACAATTTCACTCCCATGAGATGATGCACGAAGATACATAATTTGACAGCAAGAATTAAACTCGCTGGTAAATTATTTTCCAATTGAATAAATTCCCTGGAGGATCAGAATCACATTGAAGCATAGTCTTCTCTTCAGGGTGCAACCATGCTCATTGTATAGCGAAAGTTAGTTGAGATACTCCTGTTGCTAACTGTAAGCAAGCCTTTTGGATTGGTTCTCACTTTCTGGATCTTCCTCAAAAGTCCTTGTTTAATCCTTCCTTGATCACGTACTTCGGTTATGATCTAATTTCATTCCACAGGGACTCTTAAAATACAGTGTCATTGAAGGTGCTCTAATGGGTTTGTCAGTAACTTCCATTTCAGACTCACAGTTTAAATTTGAAATATAAACTTTGGATAAGGATATTATTCAGAAGATGAGAAAAGGAGTACGGTTTTCTTTTGGTTTTTTTTTTTTTTTTTTTTGGTCTTTAGAGAATATAATACTTCAAAGTGTTCCCTCATGAATTTTAAAACTCAAGAACACTTTGCAAGACACAAGATAAATTATTAGTAGTATTTTTTGCAGTTTAGATGAAAATCTCTTTGTCATAATCAGGATACTGTAGTAGTAATTAAAGTTTTTTTTTTTAAGTCTAGTTCTTTTTCTGTATATGTTTAATTGTATTTGATTTAAAGAAACACAGCTTTTTAAAATCAGTATAAATATTTCAGAATTTTCAACGTGGATCTGCTCATATCATGCTAGGTTTCTCCAATAACAATATCTAATATAATAATACAGTTTAATTCTTTTATTGTTTTGTTTTTTGAGAAGGAGTCTCACTCTGCTACCCAGGCTGGAGCTCAGTGGTACCATCTCTGCTCACTGCAAGCTCCGCCTCCCAGGTTCGCGCCATTCTCCTGTCTCAGTCTCCTGAGTAGCTGGGACTACAGGCGCCAACCACCACGGCCGGCTGATTTTTTGTATTTTTATTAGAGACGGGGTTTCATCGTGTTAGCAAGGATGGTCCTGATCTCCTGACCTCATCATCTGCCCATGCCCAGTCAATACAGTCTAATTCTTAATGTGGAGACTAAAATAACTAACAAATTATTTTTAGCATCTTTAGTTTGTATTTATTTATTACTAGTATTTTTCTGTTACCTCAACATAGAAAATATCACCTCACTACTTCACTAAACAACAGGATAAGAAATAACACATTAGAATAGTCATTCAAAATGAAACTGTTTCTCCTATTCTTTATCTGTGTGTTGGTTTCTCCATTTAGAACTGGACTGAGAAAGTAATCCATGTATTTTAAGAGAAGACTGCTCACCAGATATGTCCTGCTAGCTAAAACGTCTGATCATTTCTCCTTTAAGAAATACAATATTATCTTGGTAATTGAGTGACATATATCACATTTTTAGTTATAAACACACAATGTGGTTGTTCATCAAATTTATTACATTGTTACTGCTTTATATTCAGTGTTAGGACTTATCT
Source organism: Piliocolobus tephrosceles (assembly GCF_002776525.5). Classification (NCBI taxonomy): domain Eukaryota; kingdom Metazoa; phylum Chordata; class Mammalia; order Primates; family Cercopithecidae; genus Piliocolobus; species Piliocolobus tephrosceles. Next base: position 147,273,056 of record NC_045435.1, on the reverse strand, counting down.
ATATGTCACAATTACTACTTTTACAGTGTATTGGTTGCCAGATATGTAGTAATTGACAAGGGCCATAATAAAATGATGGGTAAAAAACCAGCACAAACATAGTGGCTTAAGGTAAAACATCTATTCTCACATATCTGTGCATTGGTTATAGGTTAGCTAATCTAAATTGGGCTCAGCTGCTCTGGGCTCTAAGTTGCAGCCTGAGTTCAAATTTGCTCTGAGTCTCTTATCCTCCTGGGAACAGTGGGCTACCTAAGCATGTTCTTTTCTTGGCAATGACAAAAGCAGTATTAGCTAAATCCCATTGCCCAAGCATATTTCAAACCTTTTTTTTTTTTTTAAATCGTATCTCCTAATGTCTTATTAACCAAAGCAAGTCACATGGCTGAGTCTAACATCGCTGGGATAGGAAATTATACTTAGCTCACAGTGCAAGGGGAAAGAAAGGAAATATTTGTTGAACAATCATCTGACTTATCACAGTTCGGAATTTTGTTTTAAAAGTTATGGTTGAGTCTCCCATCTCCCAGCGCAAGCGACACAGAAGACCGGTGATTTCTGCATTTTCACCTGAGGTACTGGGGTCATCTCACTCGGGAGTGCCAGACAATCCGTGCGGGTCAGCTACTGCAGCCTGACCAGCGAGAGCTGAAGCAGGGCGAGGCATCGCCTCACCTGGGAAGCGCGAGGGGGAAGGGAGTCCCTTTTCCTAGCCAGGGGAACTGAGACACACAACACCTGGAAAATCGGGTAACTCCCACCCCAATACTGCGCTATAACACCGGCACACCAGAGAATATATCCCACACCTGGGCGGGAGGGTCCCACGCCCACGGAGCCTCCCTCCTTGCTAACACAGCAGTCTGCGGCAATCTAACCACAAGGCAGCAGCGAGGCTGGGGGAGGGGCGCCCGCCATCTCTGAGGCTTAAGTAGGTAAATAAAGCCGCTGGGAAGCTGGAACTGGGTGGAGCTCACAGCAGCTCAAGGAAACCTGCCTGTCTCTGCAGACTGCGCCTCTGGGGACAGGGCTCAGCTAAAGGAGCAGAAGCCTGTGCAAACGCGAACGACTCTGACAGCTTTGAAGAGAGCAGTGGATCTCCCAACACGGAGGTTGAGATCTGAGAAGGGGCAGTCTGCCTGCTCAAGTGGGTCACTGACCCCTGAGTAGCCTAACTGGGAGACATCCCCCACTAGGGGCAGTCTGACACCCCACACCTCACAGGGTGGAGTACACCCCTGAGAGGAAGCTTCCAAAGCAAGAATCAGACAGGTGCACTCGCTGTTTAGCAATTTTCTGTCTTCTGCAACCTCTGCTGCTGATACCCAGGCAAACAGGGTCTGGAGTGGACCTCAGGCAATCTCCAACAGACCTATAGCTGAGGGTCCTGACTGTCAGAAGGAAAACTATCAAACAGGAAGAACACCTATACCAAAACCCCATCAGTATGTCACCATCATCAAAGACCAGAGGCAGATAAAATCACAAAGATGGGGAAAAAGCAGGGCAGAAAAGCTGGAAATTCAAAAAATAAGAGCACATCTCCTCCTGAAAAGGAGCACAGCCCATCGCCAGCAACGGATCAAAGCTGGTCAGAGAAGGATTTTGATGAGATGAGAGAAGAAGGCTTCAGTCCATCAAACCTCTCAGAGCTAAAGGAGGAATTACGTACCCAGAGCAAAGAAACTAAAAATCTTGAAAAAAGAGTGGAAGAATTGACAGCTAGACTAATTAATGCAGAGAAGGTCATAAACGAAATGACAGAGATGAAAACCATGACACGAGAAATACGTGACAAATGCACAAGCTTCAGTAACCGACTCGATCAACTGGAAGAAAGAGTATCAGCGATGGAGGATCAAATGAATGAAATGAAGCGAGAAGAGAAACCAAAAGAAAAAAGAAGAAGAAGAAATGAACAAAGCCTGCAAGAAGTATGGGATTATGTCAAAAGACCAAATCTACGTCTGATTGGGGTGCCTGAAAGTGAGGGGGAAAATGGCACCAAATTGGAAAACACTCTACAGGATATCATCCAGGAGAACTTCCCCAACCTAGCAGGGCAGGCCAACATTCAAATTCAGGAAATACAGAGAACGCCACAAAGATACTCCTCCAGAAGAGCAACTCCAAGACACATAATTGCCAGATTCACCAAAGTTGAAATGAAGGAAAAAATCTTAAGGGCAGCCAGAGAGAAAGGTCGGGTTACCCACAAAGGGAAGCCCATCAGACTGACAGCAGATCTCTCGGCAGAAACTCTACAAGCCAGAAGAGAGTGGGGGCCAATATTCAACGTTCTTAAAGAAAAGAATTTTAAACCCAGAATTTCATATCCAGCCAAACTAAGTTTCATAAGTGAAGGAGAAATAAAATCCTTTACAGATAAGCAAATGCTTAGAGATTTTGTCACCACCAGGCCTGCCTTACAAGAGACCCTGGAGGAAGCCCGAAACATGGAAAGGAACAACCGGTACCAGCCATTGCAAAAACATGCCAAAATGTAAAGAGCATCGAGGCTAGGAAGAAACTGCATCAACTAATGAGCAAAATAACCAGTTAATATCATAATGGCAGGATCAAGTTCACACATAACAATATTAACCTTAAATGTAAATGGACTAAATGCTCCAATTAAAAGACACAGACTGGCAAACTGGATAAAGAGTCAAGACCCATCAGTCTGCTGTCTTCAGGAGACCCATCTCACATGCAGAGACATACAAAGGCTCAAAATAAAGGGATGGAGGAAGATCTACCAAGCAAATGGAGAACACAAAAAAGCAGGGGTTGCAATCCTAGTCTCTGATAAAACAGACTTTAAACCATCAAAGATCAAAAGAGACAAAGAAGGCCATTACATAATGGTAAAGGGATCAATTCAACAGGAAGAGCTACTATCCTAAATATATATGCACCCAATACAGGAGCACCCAGATTCATAAAGCAAGTCCTTAGAGACTTACAAAGAGACTTAGACTCCCATACAGTAATAATGGGAGACTTCAACACTCCACTGTCAACATTAGACAGATCAACGAGACAGAAAGTTAACAAGGATATCCAGGAATTGAACTCATCTCTGCACCAAGTGGACCTAATAGACATCTATAGAACTCTCCACCCCAAGTCAACAGAATATACATTCTTCTCAGCACCACATCGCACTTATTCCAAAATTGACCACATAATTGGAAGTAAAGCACTCCTCAGCAAATGTACAAGAACAGAAATTATAACAAACTGTCTCTCAGACCACAGTGCAATCAAACTAGAACTCAGGACTAAGAAACTCAATCAAAACCACTCAACTACATGGAAACTGAACAACCTGCTCCTGAATGACTACTGGGTACATAACGAAATGAAAGCAGAAATAAAGATGTTCTTTGAAACCAATGAGAACAAAGATACAACATACCATAATCTCTGGGACACATTTAAAGCAGTGTGTAGAGGTAAATTTATAGCACTAAGTGCCCACAAGAGAAAGCAGGAAAGATCTAAAATTGACACTCTAACATCACAATTAAATGAACTAGAGAGGCAAGAGCAAACACATTCAAAAGCTAGCAGAAGGCAAGAAATAACTAAGATCAGAGCAGAACTGAAGGAGATAGAGACACAAAAAACCCTCCAAAAAATCAATGAATCCAGGAGTTGGTTTTTTGAAAAGATCAACAAAATTGACAGACCGCTAGCAAGATTAATAAAGAAGAAAAGAGAGAGGAATCAAATAGACGCAATAAAAAATGATAAAGGGGATATCACCACCGACCCCACAGAAATACAAACTACCATCAGAGAATACTATAAACACCTCTACGCAAATCAACTAGAAAATCTAGAAGAAATGGATAATTTCCTGGACACGTACACTCTCCCAAGACTAAACCAGGAAGAAGTTGAATCCCTGAATAGACCAATAGCAGCCTCTGAAATTGAGGCAACAATTAATAGCCTACCCACCAAAAAAAGTCCAGGACCAGATGGATTCACAGCTGAATTCTACCAGAGGTACAAGGAGGAGCTGGTACCATTCCTTCTGAAACTATTCCAATCAATAGAAAAAGAGGGAATCCTCCCTAACTCATTTTATGAGGCCAACATCATCCTGATACCAAAGCCTGGCAGAGACACAACAAAAAAAGAGAATTTTAGACCAATCTCCCTGATGAACATCGATGCAAAAATCCTCAATAAAATACTGGCAAACCGGATTCAGCAGCACATCAAAAAGCTTATCCACCATGATCCAGTGGGCTTCATCCCTGGGATGCAAGGCTGGTTCAACATTCGCAAATCAATAAACGTAATCCAACATATAAACAGAACCAAAGACAAGAACCACATGATTATCTCAATAGATGCAGAAAAGGCTTTTGACAAAATTCAACAGCCCTTCACGCTATAAACGCTCAACAAATTTGGTATTGATGGAACGTACCTCAAAATAATAAGAGCTATTTATGACAAACCCACAGCTAATATCATACTGAATGGGCAAAAACTGGAAAAGTTCCCTTTGAAAACTGGCACAAGACAGGGATGCCCTCTCTCACCACTCCTATTCAACATAGTGTTGGAAGTTCTGGCTAGGGCAATCAGGCAAGAGAAAGAAATCAAGGGTATTCAGTTAGGAAAAGAAGAAGTCAAATTGTCCCTGTTTGCAGATGACATGATTGTGTATTTAGAAAACCCCATCGTCTCAGCCCAAAATCTTCTTAAGCTGATAAGCAACTTCAGCAAAGTCTCAGGATACAAAATTAATGTGCAAAAATCACAAGCATTCTTATACACCAGTAACAGACAAGCAGAGAGCCAAATCAGGAATGAACTTCCATTCACAATTGCTTCAAAGAGAATCAAATACCTAGGAATCCAACTTACAAGGGATGTAAAGGACCTCTTCAAGGAGAACTACAAACCACTGCTCAGTGAAATCAAAGAGGACACAAACAAATGGAAGAACATACCATGCTCATGGATAGGAAGAATCAATATCGTGAAAATGGCCATACTGCCCAAGGTTATTTATAGATTCAATGCCATCCCCATCAAGCTACCAATGAGTTTCTTCACAGAATTGGAAAACACTGCTTTAAAGTTCATATGGAACCAAAAAAGAGCCCGCATTGCCAAGACAATCCTAAGTCAAAAGGACAAAGCCGGAGGCATCACGCCAAACCATACTACAAGGCTACAGTAACCAAAACAGCATGGTACTGGTACCAAAACAGAGATATAGACCAATGGAACAGAACGGAGCCCTCAGAAATAATGCCATACATCTACAACCATCTGATCTTTGACAAACCTGACAAAAACAAGAAATGGGGAAAGGATTCCCTATTTAATAAATGGTGCTGGGAAAATTGGCTAGCCATAAGTAGAAAGCTGAAACTGGATCCTTTCCTTACTCCTTATACGAAGATTAATTCAAGATGGATTAGAGACTTAAATGTTAGACCTAATACCATAAAAACCCTAGAAGAAAATCTAGGTAGTACCATTCAGGACATAGGCATGGGCAAGGACTTCATGTGTAAAACACCAAAAGCAACGGCAGCAAAAGCCAAAATTGACAAATGGGATCTCATTAAACTAAAGAGCTTCTGCACAGCAAAAGAAACTACCATCAGAATGAACAGGCAACCTACAGAATGGGAGAAAATTTTTGCAATCTACTCATCTGACAAAGGGCTAATTTCCAGAATCTACAAAGAACTCAAACAAATATACAAGAAAAAAACAAACAACCCCATCCAAAAGTGGGGAAAGGATATGAACAGACAGTTCTCAAAAGAAGACATTCATACAGCCAACAGACACATGAAAAAATGCTCATCATCACTCGCCATCAGAGAAATGCAAATCAAAACCACAATGAGATACCATCTCACACCAGTTAGAATGGCAGTCATTAAAAAATCAGGAAACAACAGGTGTTGGAGAGGATGTGGAGAAATAGGAACACTTTTACACTGTTGGTGGGATTGTAAACTAGTTCAACCATTATGGAAAACAGTATGGCAATTCCTCAAAGATCTAGAACTAGATGTACCATATGACCCAGCCATCCCACTACTGGGTATACACCCAAAGGATTATAAATTATGCTACTACAAAGACACATGCACATGTATGTTTATTGCGGCACTATTCACAATAGCAAAGACTTGGAATCAACCCAAATGTCCATCAGTGACAGACTGGATTAAGAAAATGTGGCACATATACACCATGGAATACTATGCAGCCATAAAAAAGGATGAGTTTGCGTCCTTTGTAGGGACATGGATGCAGCTGGAAACCATCATTCTTAGCAAACTATCACAAGAAGAGAAAACCAAACACCGCATGTTCTCACTCATAGGTGGGAACTGAACAATGAGCTCACTTGGACTCGGGAAGGGGAACATCACACAATGGGGCCTATCATGGGGAGGGGGGAGGGGGGAGGGATTGCATTGGGGAGTTATACCTGATATAAATGATGAATTGATGGGTGCTGATGAGTTGATGGGTGCAGCACACCAACATGGCACATATAGTCATATGTAACAAACCTGCACGTTATGCACATGTACCCTAGAACTTAAAGTATAATAATAAAAAAAAAAAGTTATGGTTGAAAGTCCACTAGTATGCAGCGTCTGTCTTAGAATCTGTCCTTGGAGGCATGGTTTTAAAAGAACCTCAAATATCTTGATGTAAAGCAACCTCAAGCGATGTGTTCACAGGGAATATTCCAGTGAGGCTCAACTGCAGGTAAGATGTAGATTTATTTCAGCGTAAAACAGTAAACTTAGCTCAGGTGGAACTTGCAACATCCACAGAGAAAAATGCCAGAATCAAATGCTTGAATGAGCAGCATATGCACGAATCAGTGGTATTCATCATTACTCCTCTGCAGATTTGTGGGCCCTTTGGAACCAAGGTAATACATACTCTTGACAGAAAATTCACTTTCTGTCAAGCTGCTCAGTTTTTATCTTGAATTCTTCCTTTTCTTTAATGTCCTTCATGTGTGTGCATGCCTCATAGTCCTGTGATTCATTTGGAGAAATTGTTTTAGCAAATAATATGCTATCAGTTTCTTAGCTAGATGTATAAGAGGAAGAAAAAAATAAAGGAGTCACATTTGGTGTGATGAAATTTTCATCTTTCACCAAGGTAAGTAGTAGTGGAGGCTGTCATTGACCCCATTACAATGGCTCACAGGAGGAAGGCATGCTCTAGATGATAAAAAAGCAGGTATGTACTTTGGATGTTCCATTGGAACATTTTGAACATTTAGAAAATGGCAAATTGGAATCACTCACAGAACTCTGTCTTTCTCAGCAAATTCGATGTGTCAGAAAGTCCTAAAACCCTCCCATCAGTTGACAACTTTGCTGCAAAATCTATTGCTTGAGAAATGTGAGAATAAAAATGATGTCCTCTTTCTGGTAGTGTAATAGGCAAGTGAATTACTTAATATATTTTATATTCCTCTTCCCTTCTCATACACATACACACAGTATATTAAATTTTCATTACCTAAGTAAAAGAATGAGACTGCCTTTAGCACAGACGAGAATTTTAGATTATAAATATCAATGTTTATTGCAAGGCATAACATATGTAAAGCTTTTGCAAGATTGTGAAGTATATCATGAGATACATTTTATAAATCATATTTTGCTTACTTTTTTTTGTAATCCAAAGTAAATGTTACATAGGAAGAAGATAAAAATGTGAATTATTTCTTATGCTGGGGTATATTCCTTGAAAGCATATTGGTTGTGTTTTCACTATGTCGCCATGTATGTATGCATGAAATGCATCATGTATTAAATGAAATTTTTAAAAGAAAGGTTAACTCTCTAAGCCAAGATGATGGGTTTGCTAAAGGGGAGAAAATCTTTACTCATGGATTTCTGTGGACTCAGGCTGATCATAATATTCAGCTTCAGTGATTGATTTTGATGCTCTGTTTCAGGGGCCATATACTCTTGGTGGATCATTTTAAAGAACTGGGTCTGTAGGGCCGGGCGCAGTGGCTCATGCCTGTAATCCCAGCACTTTGGGAAGCTGAGGCAGGCGGATCACAAGGTCAGGAGATTGAGACCATCCTGGCTAACATGGTGAAACCTTGTCTCTAATAAAAATACAAAAAATTAGCTGGGTGTGGTGGCATGCACCTGTAGTCCCAGCTACTCGGGAGGCTGAGGCAGGAGAATGGTGTGAACCCAGGAGGCGGAGCTTTCAGTGAGTTGAGATTGCACCACTGCACTCCAGCCTGGGTGACAGAGCAAGACTCTGTCTCCAAAAAAAGTAAATAAATAAATAAAAATTGAAAAAAAAAAGGAATTGCGTCTGTATTGGAGTCATTTGACATCAGCACTTCAGCTTCCAAGTATTATTGAAGTAACAGCCCAAACTAACACTTGCTGTTGTACCCGAAGAGTTGAAAATGGTCTTACTATTTGTTTTAAAATTGTATGACATTTTAATCACCTCTATACACAATTTCCAAAATACAAGACCTGTCATTCAGGAGAAATTTAATTATTTGAATTAAAGTAAAATCTAGTTAGAAAGTCATTTGGGCTTAGAGTTGAAAGTTCTAAATTTTAGTCCTAGCTGTATGCTGATATTGGAAATGTGATTAACTACCTGTATGTTTAACCATCCAGAAGTTTCTGTACCTAAAAGTTCCCATCTGTAAATAAGGATACTCTCTTTTCTCATAAACTTAGCATGAGAATGAAATAATTCAGGTAGTATGGAATTATCTTTGAAATAGTGAAACACTACACGTGTGGTAAAACTATAGTGCCTTATGCTTTGAAGTTTGGAATAAAAATTTATTATAACAGTTACTTTTGACTAAAGTGGTATCACATAAGTACAATATAATTTCAACAGACACAGCCCATTTGATGATACTGAGGTTTTGTTTTTCGTTTTACTTATATCCTTTTTGGAGGGACAACTACGTAAAATCTATCCCAACCACAATAAGAGAATTTATGTATTTTTTCTAAGATAATTATGTATATTGTTTTAAGTCTTATTGTAAATATAATACACATTGTCTAAAATAAATACAGGTAAACAAAAATGCAAATAAAAGGAAGAAAATAAAAGTCTGTAATTCCACATGTTTTGAGATACAGCTTTCTAGTTTTATAAGTACATGTTTGCATGTGTGTGTATATACAAAAATACACATTTTTAACAATAAAATTGTTTTGTGACTTTCCAAAAATGTACTGTCCACTTTGAACATTTTTGCAAGCCATAAAATATTTTTCTTTTATATATTTTTATGGCTGTTCATGCTACATTATGTGACTCTACCGTACTTTATTTTACCTATTCCCTATTGTCAAATATTTAGTTGGTTTTTGTTATTATTATAAATAATGCTGCGGTGAACACTTTTATAGCAAATTACTTACTGGAAACTTGATATATATCTGTTCATATTCAAGCCATCTTTTTCATTTCTCAGTGACGTTTTATGACTTGCATAGCACTTACTGTTTCATTCACTTTATTAAGCTCTCTTATTAGTCATTAGTTTTAAAAGTGTTATTCCAGACTCTCTTTTTAATACTTTTTCCCTTTAAGGCATTAACTTACACTTACAGCACAACAGTGAATAGTACTACTAGCAGACATTGTCCAATTGTTTTTGCTTTTCACAGTTATGTTTCTATTGAAATATCAACCACTAGTTTGAGATTGTTACTTACTATATTAAAGAGGTTTAGCAATCAATTTTGTAAAATTATGAAATAGATGATGGAATTTATCAGTTTTTTGGGCATTTATTATGATAATTCTGTAGCTTTTGTCTTTTTGCCTAATAACAGGATTGGTTTTAATAAGGATTGATGTAATAAAGTTAGCTATGAAATTGTGGAATGAAGGCTATACTTCCAAAAAAACAAAAAAAAAAATGCTGAGAGTGAGATATGATTCTGAAGTGTATTGAATTAACCACCCTGGAAAACTCATTTATCTGCTTTGAAATTTAGTTTGCCTTTTGAATTGAAAGCACTAAACCTGTCACAGAATTAATATGAATATGGAAGTGCTTTTTAAACTGTAATGTTTAAGTATCAGGATGGTCTCTATAATTTTATTTAACTATATTTTAATCAATTTTCAAGTCCAAAGATGAGCACAGTATTAATATTTCTAAGAGAGTCTTTTGATTTTCCTAGTTGCACAGGTGTTTTCCTCAATATTTAACTGAAGTGAAATATATATACAGAGAAGTGTAGACATCATAAATGGAATATGGTGTCACAAAAGGGACTCAGCCATACAACCTCCTTCCAGGTCAAGAAATAGAACATTACCAGTATCCTAGAAGTGTGAGAGATGATTCTAATTTTGAAATATTAACCTTATTACCTGAATCCTTTTAAGAAATCAGAATGTGGGTTCCTGCTCAGCTGCAAGATTAAGAAACCCATATTTTGTAAGAAGAAATTTTAATACTAGAAATATTTGGACATTTTCAATTAGAACGTATGGAATAATCAAACACCAAAATGCCATGCTTATTTCTACAATAAAAAACAGTCTTCTTGACAATCAGCTTTCTATGCCTTCTTCAACCAGTTTACTGCCTTCATCTTAATTCCCTGATATTTGAATTAAAAACAAAGAGGCTGCAATATTGAAAAAAATTACAAGCTGGTAAACATGAGGCTATAGATTGTGATTTTTGAGATTAAAATGCTCCTTAATTTTTGATATAGATAATGCAATGTGCTTGAAAGTTTCCGGAGTGCTATTACATGATCTCTTTTTAACCTCATAAGAATTCTCTGACATAGCTGGATAAATGTTAAGAGAAAAAGAAAAAGAAGGCAATACCTAGAGAAACAGATGGTATGAAGTCAAATATTTTTAGGTGCAATTGTCTAAATAAGATTCTTTATCTTTTATATCTTAGGTGAGTATCATTTGCATGATAGGATAGCCATATCTCTTTGGAAAGATCTGTATTTCTAATATATAGTAACAATTTCTCTTTTAAACTTAATGAAAGATACTAACATCTTAGCATGGAATGGTGAGTGGAGGACCTTAGATATCTTGACTCTGAGCTGTTGTCTCACATTGAAAACTCGGAAATGGGTCAGGATTCAGAGAAACTGGTCAGTGTGTTTCAGGGGCTAAAAATTAAGTACACTGTAGATGCCTGAGTCCTACCTAGTCAAGTTCAAATACTTGAAATAAATGTATCTTATTGTTATTAGGGGACATAAACAAATGATCTAATAATTACTGGAATAATAGGTACAAATTTCACATGCCCCCAAGTTTGGGTGTACGTGAAAATGTAACATTATTTTTTCTAAATGTGTTTAATTTTCTGAGAGCTTAAATACCATCTTAGCCTGGTGGAAATGAACTGGTTTCTCCTCCTTTGCTTTTCTGCTGCAACAGCTCTCTCTCAGAGATGGATTCCTCTCATTGCAAGCTGTGGTAGGGTAGATTATGGGGAGGTAATAGAGAGTGTGGGCATGGGAGCAAGGAATTGTTGGTAAAAGGAAATATTGGTTATTACTTAAAATTAGTATCCTATCACGGAGACATACAAAGCCAAATTGCTATTCTTAGAATGGTAGCAAAGAGACTATGCACCAAAGTGTTGAAAGGGAAACATTCTTTTCATTTTATCTTTTCCTCAGTCTCACCCACTAACAGGTGAATAATTAGGCTCATTTCCATTTATTAATGTACTGCGTGGGAATAGATATGCATTTGAAGAGTGATTAACAGAAAAACTTGACATGTTTCTTTTAGAAAAATAATGGCTAAGGATTTGGCAGACATCCAGATAACCACAGATACACCAAATTTGGTCTAGGAGCTTAAAATCCTCCTCTAGAACACAGTGACTTGGCTTTTCTAACCAATCTATTTTGGCAATAAGTTCTGTGTTCTAAATGATCCCGGGCAGAATAGGTATAAAATACCAATGGCTTAAAAAACATGGAAAATGATCGACGTGCCTGGAACCTTGTCTATCCGAGACTATTTAAAGGCTATTTCTCTGGATGACATGTAGTCAGAGTTCAACATATTCATTATGGGAGGTCCTGTGCAGCCACATATAAAAATGTCAGCAGATTTGAAACTAGTTAAACTGCAGATTGAATTTAGTAATTGTTTGCATTATAATTGTACAGGATTTGAAAATGTCACGCCTTTTGAATGTATAGAATTGCTTCTATGTTCTCAGTAACTGCTGTATGAAATGGCATTTTTTCCTTACATTATGATTTAGTACTATCATTATATGTCCTTGCAACTGTTGACTTTGAAGTCTTCTTCCTAAAGTCTCCAATAACTTACTTTGTAAAAAGGCTGATGAAAAAAAGAGGGCAAAAATTTAAGTAAGGTTGTAATGACTTTCCTTAGGATGTCATTTTTATTGGAATTTATGAATGATTGTGGAGAAATCATTATAGAGCTGAAAAGCAATTTACAGAGATCATCAAATACAAGTCCTTCATTTAATAAAGTGTGTTCACACTACACCGTATGTCAATTAAACTAAAAATTCAAAACATAATGTATTACATATGAACAGTAACTAAAAGGGAAATGGTATTCTTTTAATTTTCTCTTTTTCTCAATCCTGACCCATGAACACCCATAGAGGAGAGTGATAGGCATAATTTTTACTATTTTTAGAAACATTTGGTCTTCATTTAAAATTACATCTCAGAGAAAAAAGTCTATATCCCTTCATCATTTATGCTGAAGGTAAAAGATGTCTTTAAGGTCATTTCTCTTAAGGATAGCTGACAGCTGTTCTTAATTGGGATGTTTGTGTCTGGATGGCCCCCTGGTTCCTTGTCCTGGTGGTTCTCAGGTATTTATATTTGCAGCAGATGTTGAAGATTTCCTTTTAAGTTCTAAGAATAACTTGGTTTGGTCATAAGTTGACTATGATTTCCTTGGGAATCCTATTAGGACTTCGTTGCTGATTATATTTACAGGGTGAGTTTTGGAAAATCAGTGCTGAAAACATTTAAGGATTCTAGCAGAATGAATGAACTTCAATGTATCTGCTTAGCTGCAATTACAATGAGTCCAGAAGAAACATAACTTTGTCCTTTGCCATATTTTGTTTTCTTGAATGGATCGAGCAATTCTTTCTCCATAACAGTTATAGAGGTACTTTCTATAAACAAACACATTTATTTTTGAAGGATTTGAGCGATTAAGTTGGAAAGCCTTATGTGGTCTTATAAGTATTTTGTGGTTAAGTTGTCTATACATGTAATGTCTAATGACTCTTATTTTCTAGTTTATTCTGTGAACACCCACTCACAAAAGAAATTTTCATTCAACTTCCCTTCTTGCATTTCCTCGCATGACCCCTCCAAACCATAATTTACTTATTCATTCAACCATTCAGTCACTGCCATGGTTTGAATGTGTCCCCAAATTTCATGTGTTCGAAACTTAATCCCCAGTGCAACAGTGTTGGAAGGTAGAGCCTAATGGAAAGTGTTAAGGTCAAAAGAATTCCACTCTCATGAATGGATTGATGCCAACTATAAAAAGGCTCAAGTCTTCAACTTCAACCTCTTGCTCCCACTCCCCCTCTCTTTGCTTTTCTACCATGGGATGACATATGAAGAAGACCTTTGCCAGGTGCTGGCCCCTCAATCTTGGACTATTCATCCTCTAGAACCATGAGCCAATGTATTTCTGTTTATTATAAATTATCTAGTCTCTAGTATCTTGTAATAGCAGCACGAGGCAAACTAAGACAGTCATTTATTCACAAGTATATATCAAGCTCCTTTTATGTCCCAAGCATAACGTACTATTACTATTGGAAAACAAAAGTGAATAAAACGTAGCCCTTTCTGTCAAGAACTTTCAGTCTTTTAGCAAAGTTATGACATATGCAGATATTTGTTATGTTGCTATTATATTGGGAAACATTAAGAGGTATTTCAGAGTTGAAAGGAGGGATAGTAAGGAGGGAAACTGCAGTATAATATTTGTAGATACTATCTTTGTTTATATGTGTATATATATTACATTTTATAAATATGTATAAATTTATTTATAAATATTTGTATATAGTGTGTGTATGTGCTTCAGTGGTAATGCTTTTGTTTTATTTTGTTACCAAGGTACTGTGTTAAAGAGCATTTTGAAGTATTGTTAGGAGAAGTGACTAATTTAGAGAGTTCCAAGGCCAATAGATAGCTTTCATCCAAAATTCCATTTCTTGGCCCTACATGTAAAATTGATGACTTTCTCCTTTGTTCTCTTCATATGCGGGGAACACAAATATGTAGAAAGTGCTCCAGGTTGGCAAATATTTCTTATTGTCTTGTGAGCTAAATTTGTAACCTCAACGCTAATATGCAATCAGAAAATATTTGTTGAATGAATTAATTTGGGAAGCCGAGATAAGTAGCATCCCTCTACTAATTAGAGATTACTTTGGGCACTGTAATGAAGACTCAAAATAATACTGATGTAAGCAAGATAGAAGTTTATATTTTGGGTGTGTGCAACAATCTGATATGAATAGTATAGGTCTGTTTTTGCTGTTTCATGATGTCGGAGACCCAAGTTTCTTTATTTTATTCTGTCAGCATCAATAGGGTTTTGCTTTCATTTATTTGGACCAATATAACTTACTGTATTAGCTAAAATTCTGCTAGCAGGAAGCAAAGGAAGAATATGGACTTAATCACTTTCGACTAGATTCAGGAGGTTGCACAAACCACTTTCACTGCTATCCTATGAGTCACAATTTGTCATGTGACTGCAGCTAATTGGAAGTGTGGCTGAGAAATGTAGGCATTAGTTGGGCAGCAGTATGTCTCAGGTAATTGGATCTAGTTAGCAGTTTCTGCCAGTATACATAGTGTAAGCATAATGTCTATTTCCACATGATTTATTATGTTATATATCCACTATAGAATCTGGCACCTTTAATTTTGGGTATGTGAAATGAACAACCCCAACTTATTCTCTCACTGTTTTTCTAGTTGAAGTAAGTAACTCCTGATGTTCACTGATTATCAAAATTGTGATTATTAGAGGAACTAATATCATTTAAGAATTTTCATGTATATTTGTCAAGAAAACAATTTATTTCCATGTTGGATTGATGCTGCCCTTCCCCTTCAGGAATATAATCCAAATAGAATAGATGACCTATTTTCCTTAATAAGTGTTCCAGATTGCTTATTGGTTCATTGTTCACTAGGCATTGTGCCAGGTTGCTAAGGCCTGTTGAAGGCAGGGTTACATATTTTTGGTTAAAAATAGGCAGGAATCTTTACTGTATCCATTCTCCTTAATCTTAGTAATACTCGTAACACGTGACAGATTACAAAAATAAAACCATTAGTTCTATTTTACATAAAAAGAAACACTAGGAAGATCATACGGATTGCCAAACATCATAGGGTAGATTTCTAACAGAACTAGATGCTTATGCACCTGAACTGCGTTATTTTTCCTATTTGTCATATTTTTTAAATATCAAAGAGTTGAGGGAGATTTCAAACACAGCTGGATTTTGTCACATCATAGCATGACTGAACTGATTAGGGGCTACTTTGTGGTCATTTCACATATCAGAGAGCAGAATAGGAGCTTCCTTTCCTTCGTTGCAAGAAGTTTGTTTGGCAGGTGGTGAAATTCAAGGAGATGAACTTTGACTGAAACACATAGATGTTTTATGTAGTTAATAAATTCTTCCAGATAAAAGTAGATGATGATTTGTAACACTCAAGATGGAAGGGTCAATTATTTTTCCCCACTCCACACAATTAATTATTTTCCTCCACCCCACATAATTTAATAAGTGTCAGATTCTTAATGAGTACATATGCTTTAACACCTTTGATTTCCTGAAGGACAGATACGGGGTTGTATATTAAAATTCTATTACAACTCAGATGTGAAGAAGAAATGGAATGTCATCATTTAGTCTATATTAAGTCTTGTC
>NC_045435.1:147244169-147257037 GCF_002776525.5 Piliocolobus tephrosceles | reverse complement strand
GTTCTCACGAGATCTGGTTATCTGAAAGTGTGTAGCACTTACCCCTTAACTTTCTCTCTCCTGCTCTGGCCAAGTTAAGACTGTGCCTGCTTTCTCTTTGGCTTCTGCCTTGATTGTAAGTTCCTGGGGCCTCCCCAGCCATGCTTCCTGTGTAGCCTGTCAAACTGGGAGTCCATTAAACCTCTTTTTTAAATAAATTATCCAGTCTCAGGTAGTTCTTTATAGCAATGTGAGAATGGACTAATACAGTATTTTAGTGCAGTAATGTAATGGATGGCATATAGTCTTTCTTAAAGTTGCCCTGGTGTCCAGCCAGTTTTTCCCTCTGCTTGCCATTCTTCTGAAGATGGCATCTAGCAGTATAAGGGCTTATTATATATCTTTTGTGAGATGGTTACTTCTTGACCTCTTCTGGTCTTCATCAGTGGGTACTGGCTGTCATATACTATCTATTGGCCTTCCACATTCACCTTGGTTTCCATTAGCTTCAGATATTGGAATTCTCTCCATGTCTTCGCTCTAGCCCACTGACCCAGTGGCACTGCCTCAGTGTGCCATGGGCAGCCACACTGCAGCTCTATTTAGCCTGATTATGGATCTCTGAAAGTGAGAAGTGCTCATTAGAGCTAAACCTCAAGGCTTATCTGCCTGACTTCTTTCACATCTCTGACAGCAGAACAGAGAACATAAAGTTTTTACCAAGGGCATTATAGCCTTCAGTAGTGGATAGGAATGTCTCATTTACACTCTCGGAGAGTGCCATGAACTGAGTTGTTGACTTAATGAAGAGGGAGGCAAATATTTGAGGAGAATTTTTCTTGAGCGATTTGCTTAACATTCTTTCTGTGGCAAATTCTAATGGCTATGCATTGAAGACTCTAGCAAATGTGGGATGTCAGTGAAACAGAAAAGAAAAGCAGATTTGAACATATGTATGTCATGTCTATTTGAATCACATACTAAATTATTTGCAGTGGGACTCCTGTGGGATCCCAGCACCCGGTCCCTCCAGCCAACACACATATCCTAGTTTCTTGTTCTGCTGTACTCATATGACAGAAGAGTTATTATCCTGCTAACATTACAGCTATTGTTGAGCTAAAAATATATTTGGTCCATTCTTTTTGCAACTATCTGTCCTCTCTCTCATTCACACTACTTGAGGAAAGGTAAGGTGACTTTTTTCTGTTGTTTTCATATGTCCAGTAATGGACAAAGAGAGAAAGCAGAAATGTTCTTTTCTCTGTGTAGATTTTAAGGAGATTCACTAAAATACACACATCACAAGCCAATGACAAAAATAAGGTTTACTTCTCTGGGAAGAATGAAGCACCTGTTACAAAGTGACCATAGTACTCTAGGCCTGATGCAGTCCACAGAAAACAGACCATGGAGTCAGATAATTTTGGAGAATTCTGAACGTTATGTTCCCTTTTTGAAACAGACAATACAGATTAGCATGTCATGGGGTCCTACAATTAAAAAACTGAATTTTGCACAACACACTGTTGCCCAGGGTTGGCCATCATTCTTAGACCACAAGATCATTGTTCTTTAATTGATTTTGTGGGGGAACTTCTCACAAAATCATTCAAGAAATGTTGAACTCTGGAGCACAATTCAAAAAATGGTGGTTTAGGTACCAAAACCCTTAATAAATCTTCTGTTTGCATAAATGAAAAAGATTTTAATGCTTGGCAAATAATCGTTTTCATATCTGGAAATTTCCTTGATGATTGATTACATGGTATCAGGTGCAGGTGTGTGTGTCTGTATTTACTTCACAAGATAATGCCAGTTTTCCTGCTGAAGAAATGTTTATTCAGATGTTTTGTTTATTTCAGTGTTATATCATTCCAAGCAATTCCACAGCCAACAGTGGTAGATGCCATTTATGATTCCTCTTTCAATAGTAAATGCTGCAGCCCTTCTGTCTTACCTAGTCAGACATGCCTGGATACTTTCACAGAAAGAAAATAATGGTATCTTCCAGCTGCTTGCTAGACTACTGTTTTAGTCTCATTTGATTATATTCTACAGGTATTTTTAAAGATTAATAAGATAGTTCATATTTTCTCAGTTTTCTTGTTTGTTACTAAAACCAAATTGAAAAAAGCTCCTTAAGAAACACAGAAATACCCATTTTTTAAAAGTGCAAATCATGTTGGAATTTATCCAAATTTTAAATGTTAGTAGCTTGGCAATTATTTTTTTCTCTATCAAGTGTTACTTACTGTTCTGATTTTTTTTCCTCAGAGGTTGATATTTACGTATTTTACCAACTCTTGTCTTGGCCTCATGTCAGGCTGCTGCTGCTGTCTCAGAATTATAAGTGAATATTGAGGCTGGGACCCTTCTGAGCCTTTACCAGATGTGTTGAGTTTAGCCTTTAGCAAAACTGTATTAGACCTTCATCAGCATATGTCTCCTTGTCATAGGGAGCAGATGAGAGGTTGCAGAGCAGCTTCAATTCCAGCCATTTTCACTAAAAGCAGCAAATAATGTGATTAAATATTTAATTAGACAGGGAAGGTTCCAGATTGGAAGAGATTCAATCACAACTTTTACAGGGCAAGTATTCAATTTGCATGTCCCAGGGAAAAAAACACTGTTAAGTGATCCCTCTGTAAATTATGCAGAAAAACTATTTCATTCCCCAGAATGTTTTCCAAGTCCCAAATATATAAGTGGATATTCTGGAGATAACACTCTTATCTTCAGATAAGATTATAAATGAGTTTTGCAGGATTTTCTCTTTCTCAAATGTAGATAAATAAAGTTTGTATGAATGGAGTCACTGAGTAAATCATTGGAAGGCACAGTATTGCAGAAGTGAAACTGTTTTGAAAGATGGAAAACCTTGGTTCTTGTACCAGCTGTGACTCTCATTAGTTGTGCCACCTTGGAGAAGCCACAGCTGTCTGGGCCTTAGTTTCCTCATTTTTAAATTGAATGACTTGTCTGTATAAATTTAATTGATATCAAGATTCTTAAGACCTCACTCATATTTCTGCTGACTTCGTATTCTCATTATCCTCTGTGGGTGGTCCTATAGTAATATCTGTGGGAACTTGGATATATGGGTTCATGACTTACTGTACGTGCTGATTTAAAGAAAAACCCAAAGAAGAAACAAAAGATAAGCACCAAACTCAGAAGCTTTATCTAATTGTTTGATAGATAGCAATGTAATATATTTCATCACTTGTGGTACAACTTTATCTTAACTCCTAGATAGACCCTTTCCCAAAGGGAAAGTGTAGCTCCATTTCTAATCAGTTATTAGTTGTTGATGATGAAATGTTTTTACCGTTATATTATCAATGCCTTAAGACCAGCCTCCATAGGCAGAGCCACTGACAGTGTAGTCTGTGCCCAATTTTAGCCCCTTCCTGGATCTTCATTCAGCTGGTTTAGAGGCCCAATATTCTTGGCTTGCTTTTCTGCTGCCGTCAAATAATGGAAAGCACCTATTTTCTACTGTATTTTGTCTCTTTCTAAAAGCCTGAACACATTTATATAGATGCTCCTTAGTTTACTGACATAATTCATTTTGTTTCTAATAACTGACTACAACATTTCTCCTTCCACTTAACAATGGATTCTTATGAATTTTCCCTTTTCCAAATGCTTCTAACTTAACCTTTTCCTGGGCTTTTGAATGTAGTTGTTCTGCAGAAGTATTTAACGGATGAATGTGAGATGAACATCACTGGTGATTTGAAAAAGGCTTCAGGATAATGAATTTAAAAGTGGTTTTCAAAAGTAAATATAATGTATGAAAACCAGGAGGTCTTGGGAAAGACACATAAAATACAGGATGACTAGAAACTCTGGAAACAGGTGGCTATATAATGTCATCAAGAACGTCTTCAATTTGTTTAAAAATAATATAGTATTATATATTACCAAGTTTAATGGAAACCCTATATAGGAGATTCTGTGTTTTAAAATGTTGACTAACTTCTTAATAGAACATTTGTCTTAAGTTCCAATAGGTTCCAGCTGTCTTTAGGAGAAATACAATGGTGACAAATTATGTGGAAATGTATTTCTCATATAAGGTCCACCTGGAGATGGCCATTCTGGAGCTGGGATGGTATTTCCACAAGTGTTTTCAGGGACAAATTTCTATCCTCCTGCTCTACTGTTTTTGTACATAGCTTCAGTGTTCCATATGACTTCATAATAAATAAAATGACTGTTGAAAGAAGGAATAAAGGCAAAAAGCAAAAAGAGAGCACCCATCAGCTGAATCTGCCAGGCTGAGTCCCACACAACACTTCAATTTGCATTTGATTTAACAGGTCTAGGGAGAGGCAAGGGAAACTTGGAAATACAGAGTGTTATGTCTATTGCCAACGTATCCAGCTAAAAATGCGCTTCTTTTTCCAAGGAAGAGGGGACAGTGGAGGCAACAAGAAATCTCTACGTATACATGAAATCCCACATTTTATAATTGAGGAAACTGAATCCTGGTGATATTAAGTGATTTACCAAAGATTGCAAGAGAATTAGTGATAGAAAAGTTGAAATAAGTTATACAATATAATAAGTACAATAAGATGATACTTCCACAGGTGGTGTCATCTGGGGAAGACTGACCACTTAGATCCCTCCTAAAAGGTAGCATTTGCTTTGATCAATCTTTGTTAGCTTGTGATGCCTGGACAAGCATCCTGAGAAACTTGCTAGAAATGCAGAGTCTCAGGCTTCACCCCAGACTTGCTGATTCAGAAACTCTGGGAGTGGGGCTCAGCAATCTGTGTTTCAACTAGCCAATCAGATAATTCTCAAGCATTAACTTTTGAGAACTGCACCTTTGATGATTTTATTGTGGCCCTTAGTCTTCAACTTAGCTCCTCAGGCTTGTAAAGTCTGTAGCATTTCAGCAGAATTAATTCAGAGGCGTGGACTCATTTTCACAAAAGGCACAAAATATCAACAAAAATAAAGTCATTTCATTGATTTACAATAAAAAGTGAAACTGTCAGGTGGATCAGAAATACATGTCATTCTAACCAACACTTTTTTTTTTTCCCCTGAGGGCAATTTTATGGGAAACCAAATTATTGGAATGAAACTTGGAGAGCATTTTCTAGTTCCAAGTTTCAGAATGATAAATCTACATGTTTTATACTGTGGAGATCACTAAAGTCTTAGTAAATTTACAATCATATAATGCTAAGGAAATTGGAGGGACAAATGTCTATCTAATCTAGACCAGTATTGTCCAAAACAAATATGATGTAAACCTCATAATTTTAAATTTTCTAATAGCCATGTTAAAAAAAAGAAATAGGTGAGATAAATTGTAATATATTTTATTTAACTAAATGCATATAAAATATTTCAGCAATCAATAAAATTATTAATGAGATATTTTACATTTTATTTTTTAACTCTTTGAAATTTGGTGTGTATTTTGCATTTATAACACATTTCAGTGAAGACTAGCTACATTTTAAATGCTCAATAGCCATATGTGGTCAGTAGCTACCATATGATCTTTATACTCTCTCCTATTTTTATTATTAAATCAATTTGGCGAGTCCCACTAATGGTATTAGTTTTTATTAAAGAGAATAAAGTAAATAAGAATGTGAGATAGTGTAGGCCCCCTGTAGGGGCCTGCTAGACTCCACACCCCTAGTATGGAGAGAAAGGAAAAATTTTGAGTCCCTTGAAGGAAATTCCAGGCATATAGCTAGCCGTACAACCAGCAATTACAGAGGTGAATGTAAATCTCATTTAAAAAGTTGAAAAGCTTCTTTTTTATATTGATTTGATCTAGTCCCTTGACAGATTATTCCACAATATAGACATTATGTTCTATTTATCTATTTCCTTATTGACAGATATTTAAATTGTTTTTCCTTTTTCTCTTTTACAGAAAATCCTGCAAAAACATGTCTTCTTGTATACTTGTTCTGGTGATTTTCTGAGAGTAAACACTTAACAGTATAATTGCTATGTCAACTTTTAGGGTATGTGTTTTTTTAGTTGTGTTTTAATGTCATCAAAATGCTCTCCGATGTGACTGTATTTATACTTTCAGCAGCAGCTTATGATAGAACATGTTTTCATGCATCCTCACCAGCACTTTATAATTTCAAAGGTCTTAATTTTGGCAATCTGACTGAGGGAATACTGTCTTCTTTTAATTTGCATTCCTCCCATTGCTAGTGAGATTATGTCAACTTTTCTTTACTCTTACTTTAAGCATTTGTATTAAGTTATACATGAATATAGTTAAGGAATTTTACAAGGCTGGTTATGTATATAATTGTGTATAATCTTAAGAAAATTGACCACTTCTTCCATTTCCTTAAGTAACCACTTCTAACTCTTTTGTCTGTTTATTTTGATATTAGTTGATATTAAATAATATTTATTAGATATTTATATATATATATAGTTACTGAAATATGTTTGAATTAACCGTACAACAATGATAATTTAGCTCTTCTTCTCCCCACCTCCCATCCCAAGTCAGACTCACATCCTTCATATGCTTTTATCTTCCTGATATCATAATTTTAAACAGATCAATATTCAGTGCTTGCATTTTTTATTACTGTGTGAGCACTATTTAACGCTGACTCTTGTCATGCTATGAATACATTTTTTCCCTGTATGCTTGCTTTTGTTGCACACAGTTAAATATTGGCTTGTTTCTTTTCACTGATTTTAAATTTAGATACTTATTATTAGTCCAGCCTAAGCTCACCAAAAGTTGTCTAGATAGCAAGACTTTTAGATGCATCACTGATCTGCTCAAATTCATCTTCTGAGAGATCTTAACTAAAATATTTTGACCTACTCTGATATCAGCTGGCTTGTCCCCCATGGCTGGTTAATAGCTTTCATCGTGGGAAATTTCTTTTGCTTTTCTCCTCTGTCATAACTTTCTTTGCCTGCTTCCTTCTCCTTTCTGATGTATTCCTTAAGTTTCATTGAGCAGAGTGCCTTTTTAAGAAATGATAAATGGAAGAAAACAGAACTTGCAGGATTAAAAATACAATTTTTAAATGTTACACTTCATTGATAATTTGGTTGGGTATAGAATTTGTTGAGTATAGAATACTTTTTCTGTTGGAAAATTGTTTCCCTCCAGTAACTGGAAGACATTACTTCATTGTCTCCAAGCTCCTGTTGTTGTTGTTGAGCATTCCAAGGTCATTTTTAGCTCCTGATGGTTTGTTTGTAATTTTTGATTTCCTCCCCTTTTGGTTTTCAATTTTCTCTATTTTAGAATGCTTATTTAACTGGATATTACCTACTGTACTAATTTCCGGTTTTCTCGTATTTCTCTTCTGTTTTCCATCTCTCTACCTTTTGCTTTATTTTCTTGGAGAGTTTTTATTTGCCAGTGTTTCTAGTTTCCACTTCTTTTATCACATTGTAGTATTCAACAGATTTTTGTACTCTAGATTTTTTTTTAATGGTTGAAATACCTTTCAACATACACACGTACCTGTGGTTTTTACTGCAGTTGTTTTTGTTAATGTAAGTAATCTTTTTCTTTTCAGACATGGTCTTGCTCTGTTACCCAGGCTGGAGTGCAGTGGTGAGATCATAGCTCATGATAGCCTTGAACTCCTGGGTTCAAGTGATCCTCTCACCGTAGCCTTTTCTGTAGCAGGGACTATTAGTGCATGCCGTCAATGCTGGCTTTGTGTTGTTTTGTTTTGTAAAGATGGAGTCTCACTTTGTTGCCCAGGCTGGTCTTGAACTCCTGGCATCAAGAAGTTCTCCTGCCTTGGCTTCTCAAAGTGCTAAGGTTATAGGCAGAAGCCATCACACCCAGCCTAAATAGTCTCTTGCTACTTGGTTGTTTGTATCTTTCTATTAAAGAACTTTCTTGGAATTCTTGTGCTCCTTGGTTTCTTACACATATATGAGGATGCGCCAATGGAAAGGCCTATTGTAAACTCTGAGCTCACTGAGAGGCAGGGGCTTGCAAACTGTGAGCTCCTTCTGGCTCTTTTGTGGTGGAACCCCTCAAGAGCAGCATCCTTTAAATCTTTCTTTTCATGCTGCTCAGACTCTGCAGAAAAAAGCGTTCCTATTTCCTGCCTCAAGTATTGGAAGGCCTGCTTTCCTGCTTTCTGGGAGCAAAATGAGGGAAGAAACTAGGAATCATAGTATGCCTCATGTTTATTTACTTTAAATGTTACATTTTAATTATATTTTTAATTTCTCTGTTTTCAGTGTGACACATTCAGCTTGCCTCTACGTAACGTCTCCTAGTACACAGGCTCTCTGATTTTATCTTCCCCAGAGACTAAACCTCCTGTTTTCTGTCAGGGTGTAGAGCCAACCATGGCTTGGATGGTGGGTCAGGGAAGGAGATGTGGGAAACAGATGGCCTGTTAGTTTACAGCAATCTTCTTTATATTAGCAAACAACCTTTCACCTGCACCCCTGGCAGGTGTTACATGAATTCTTGAGCATTTGATGTATTCTGTAGTGTAGAGTAATCTATTTTCAGTGTTCACAATTGAGCTGAAAAAGCTAGGTTACAAAAAAAATCATTCTATTTCTTTTGTTTTTTCACTGAGGAATGTACTTCTAAGATAGATTCATGTTACTGTGTGTTCATCTACATGCATCATGTATGCTTCGTGGTGGCCACCTACCACAAGTTACCCAGTAGATTGCAAATATATTAAAACAAATAATCTTGCCTCATAGTTTTATCGTATGTTTTATCATTTAGGAATTTAAAATTTTATGTAATAGAATTTCTCTTTTTTATGTTTACATTGTTTTTTTTTTTTAGTATAAAAACAAACACACCCGCCGGGTGCAGTGGCTCACACCTATAATCCCAGCACTCTGGGAGGCTAAAGTGGGCAGATCATGAGGTCAGATCGAGACCATCTTGGCTAACATGGTGAAACCCCATCTCTACTAAAAATACAAAAGATTAGCTGGGCTTGGTGGGGCGGGTACCTGTGCCCAGCTACTCGGGAGGCTGAGGCAGGAGAATGGCGTGAACCTGAGAGGCGGAGCTTGCAGTGAGCCGAGATTAGGCCACTTCACTCCAGCGGGTGACAGAGTAAGACTCCGTCTCAAAAAACAAAAACAAACACTTGCTTAAAGATGTTTGTGCCTCCCAGGATTCATATATTAAAATCTTACCACCAGTGTGATGGTATTATGAGTTTAGGCCTTTGGCAGGTGATTAGGTCACAAGGGTAGAGCTTTCATGAATGGGATTAGTGCCCTTACAAAAGAGGCTTAAGAAAGCTTCCTATTCTCTACTGTCATGTGAGGACACCACATAAGGCACCATCTGTGAACCAGGAAGCAGGCCCTCACTAGACACGAAGTTCGCTATATGTTGATCTTGGACTTCAGCCTCCAGAACTGTACCCAATAATTTCTATCGTTTATAAGCCACCTAGTGTATGGCATTTTGTTAGCAGCCTGAATGGACTAAGGTATAAGGTAACAATATATTTGCTTCTAATTTCTTTTAATGAATCTCTGGATGATCTCTAATCGGTCTGGAATATATCTCCGTGTATAGTATGAGGCAGATACCACTTGCTCCCTTGAATAACATTGTAATGCCACTATTCATATATCAGGTACATATAAATAAAACCAGTTTATTTTTATTTTTTAATTTTAGAAATGGCATCTTGCTGTGTTGCCCAGGCTGGCCTTGAACTCCTAGCCTCAAGCAATCCTCCTGCCTCAGCTTCCTGAGTAGCTGGGATTACAGGGGTGAGCTACCACAGCTGCCTAAATCAACTTTTTAAAAAATGTAAACTCATCCTGGTCTGTTGACGTGTTCAGTTATTCATCTACCAAAACCAAGTTAGTATTCAATTTTATTAAGAATTTTCACAGTATCGATCAGGATGATCGTGTACTTTGTCTACTTCAATATGTTAAATGTGATTACATGATAGACATTCTAATTAAAACTTTTAATGTTTTTATAATTTAAAAAAATTATTATTTTTTTATTTTCATAGGTTTTGGGAGAACAGGTGGTGTTTGGACACATGAGTAAGTTCTTTAGTGGTGATTTGTGAGATTTTGGTACACCCATCACCCAAGCAATCTACACTGAACCCAATTTGTAGCTTTTTTTTTTTTTTCTTTTTTGTTTCCAAGACAGTCTTGCTCTGTCGCTCAGGCTGGAGTGCAGTGGCGCGATCTCGGCTCCCTGCAAGCTCTGCCTCCTGGGTTCAAGCAATTCTCCTGCCTCAACCTCCTGAGAAGCTGGGATTACAGGTGTGCACCACCATGCCCAGCTAATTTTTGTATTTTCAGCAGAGATAGGGTTTCACCATTTTGACTAGGCTGGCCTCAAGCTCCTGACTTCAGGTAATCTGCCTGCCTTGGCCTCCCAAAGTGCTGTGATTACAGGCGGGAGCCACCGGGCCTGGTCCAATTTGTAGCTTTTTATCCCTCACCCGCCTCCCACCCTTTCTCCCAGTCCCCAAAGTCCACTGTAACGTTCTTACAGTGTTTTTATTATTATTACACTGTATTATATATATTTTCATATGCATGATGTTATTAATGTTTATCATTGCTTAATTCAATTAGCTTATAATTTATTTTGGGTTTTTGCTTCTGTGTTCAGAAAGGGCACTGGATTGTACATTTCCTTTATTGAATTATTCTTGTCTGGTTACTGCTTCTGTCCTGCTGGCACATAATAGCATCTTTTCCAGTATTATGGAGAAGTTTATGTACTTTGGAGCATTTTTACTGAAATCTTTTATATGTTACTCATGAAGTCATTTGAGTATGTTTTCTTTTTGGTTGTGGATATTCAAGTACCTATTAAATATATTTTTAGGTTATTTGTCTAATCAACCTTTCTACTTCTACTTGAGCCAATTGCAGTCAATTTCTATGTTGTCTAGGTTATCAAAAGTATTTTTGTAAATTTGTGCATCTATTCATTTCAAGTAAAATCTCAGTAGCTGTTATTTTTGTGATTTTCTTTCTAATGTTATTTATACCATCTATATGTTTTCATCATCATATCTGCCCCAATTTTTAAAATATTTTCAAAAGACAAACTTTTGGTATTATTCTTTAACTTATTTACCATATTTTCAAATTTATTTATTTAAATGACTGTATAAGCTCTTAATTCATGCTTCATATTTTTCTTTTTTCAAATTCTTGACTGAAAAGCTTAGTTTATTTACACCCAAAATAACTGCACATTTTCCTCTGAGAATTGTTTTGGGTAAATTCCACAGTGTTTTGTATTTTCATTTTTTTTTTTGAACATGTTTTGTATGTTCATTTAGTGGTCATTATTACTAAATAGTGTAAGATAGTGTTTTGCTTTCTTCTTTGATCTAAGTATTATTTGAAAACGAAGTGCTTAATTTAAAGATTTTGTTGGGGGCAGGTGAAGGGCATATTTAAAATTTAATTTAAAAATTTAAAATTTAAGCTTTTTAATATTTTAGAATAGTTCAGATTAGTAGAATAGTTGCAAAGACAGAACATGGAGTACCAGTATACAGAATATCCAGCTTCCCATGTTGTGAAAACCTTTCATTAGCATGATACATTTGTGACAACTGGTGAAAAAATAATGATTATTAACTGGAGTCCATACTTTATTCAGATTTCTTTAGTTTTTACCAACTGTTCTTTTTCTGTTTTATGATCTTAATATAAATATCACATTATATTTATTGATCATGTATCCTTCAGATCCTCTAGATTCTGACAGCTGCTCAGATATTTTTTATTTGTTTATTTATTTTTGAGATGAAGTCTTGCTCTGTCGCCTGGGCTGGTGTGCAAGGGTGTGATCTCGTCTCACTGCAACCTCTGCATCCCAGCTTCAAACGATTCTCCTGCCTCAGCCTCCTGAGTAGCTGGGATTGCAGGCGTGCTCCACCATGCCTGACTAATTTGTTTTTTCAGTAGAGACTGGGTTTCACCATGTTGGTCAGGCTGGTCTCGAACACCTGACCTTGTGATGTGCCCTTCTTGGCCTCCCAAAGTGTTGGAATTACAGGCATAAGCCACCGCGCCCAGCCGACCTTTTTTAATTTTAATGACCTTGACACATTTGGAGATTTCCCTGACTTTAGATTTGCCTAACATTTTTCCTATGACTAGATTGTGCATATAAGTTGTTGGTTAGGAAGACCATGGAGGTAAAGTGCTATTTTTGCATACCTGATTACATGCAAGAGTACATGCATTGGCATGTATTGACAATGTTAAACTTGATCATAGTGTAGATAGTGTTTGTCAGATTGGTTTCACTGTAAAGTTAGTCTCCCTTCTTTCCTCTTTTGATCTGTAGTCACCGGAGTATAAAATAAAATTTAATAAGTCCATATTCTTGGGTATATTCCAGTACTGTTTTATTTATTGTGTTGCTCAAATTGTTTCAAGTTTGGCAATCGGACGTTGTTTCAGTTAGTTTTTATGTCTTTTTTCTATGTGTTTTAAGCATGTCCTCACTTTGAACGCTGGCACTACAAGATGGTCTAGGCTCATCTTTTATATTTTCATTCCTTGACTTAGAATCAGTCTTTTCTTCAAGGAGCTGTAGGGCTTTTTTCCTTTTTCTTTTTTTTTCTTTCCTTCTTTTCTTTCTCTCTCTCTCTCTCTCTCTCCTCTTTCTTTCTTCTCTCTCTCCCCCTTCCTCCCTCCCTCTCTCTGTCCTTCCTTCCTTCTTTCCTTCCTTCCTTCCTTCCCCCTTCCTTTCCTCCCTCCCTTCTTCCTTCCCTCCCTCCCCCTTCCCTCCCTCCCCCCTTCCCTCTTTCCCTCCCTCCCCCCTTCCCTCTTTCCCTCCCTCCCCCCTTCCCTCTTTCCCTCCCTCCCCCCTTCCCTCTTTCCCTCCCTCCCCCCTTCCCTC
>NC_045435.1:147132149-147244069 GCF_002776525.5 Piliocolobus tephrosceles | reverse complement strand
CCCTTCCCTCCCTCCCCCTTCCCTCTTTCCCTCCCTCCCCCCTTCCCTCTTTCCCTACCTCTTTTCTTTTCTGTTTTCCTCCCTTCCCTCCTTCCTTCCTCCCTCCCTCCCCTCCCTACCTTCCTTCCTACCTTCCTACATATGGCAGGGAAAAAATACAAATGTGGTAGGGAAGAATATATATATATACACACACACACATATATATTCATATAGCGGGGAAAAATATATATTTTCCCTTTTTTTGTAAATTGTTTGCAGAATTTCTTCCATTGTTTTTCCGGTTCTAATTCTAATACTTATGAAACACATAATTAAACATTTACTTTTCTGTCAACATCTAGAATTTTTCATTATCTATATCATAGCCCAAATGCAAATTTTAATGAGCTTTTAGTTTTCTCTTCTTTTCTTCACCCATCACAATTATAAAAAAGGGCTTACATGAAGTTAATTTGAGAGAGTTATTTACACATATTTAATGGCTGTATAATAAACATTTAACTTCTTTGTTTACCTTGCCTCTCTTTTTTTCCTTTTGGATTAATTCTTGCTGGGGTTCCTCTGGTACCTTGCTTTGACTCTTGCAAGTTATATTATCTGTACATAGAGTTTCATTTTAATGTCACATCGTGGATACACTCATTTTAATGCATTCCTTTATGCATTCAGAGTTGCGAGAAACAATTTAGGCCTGAGTCAGTTTCTTATTCCTTTGTAGTTAATCTACGTCATCTGCCACACATATTATTCATGGGTCTTTTAGGGTTTATTCTTTTTCTTTGATGTTTTACCTTTTTACTGAGATATATTTAGGTGTGGATTTGGAAAATACATTATATAACTTTACATTAAATATGACTTTGTAATTTACAGACTTCTACCTTTTTACTGTTTATGACTATTTATATATTCATTTATTTAGATACATTTATGTAGTAGAGTTGTCTCTTCTTTCTCCATTTTGTTCTTTTGAATCTTCTGTTAACAAACCTCTGTATTAAAGAGAAACTTTAAAAAAATTTTAGAAAGATATGGAACCAACCTAAGTGCCCATCAATCAATGAGTGGATAAAGAAAATGTGGTATAGATACACTATGGAATACTACTAAGCCATAAAAAGGAATGAAATAATGTCTTTTTCAGCAACTTGGATGGATCTGGAGGCCATTATTCTAAATGAAGTAACTCAAGAGTGACAAACCAAATCCCATGTGTTCTCACTAATTCGTGGGAGCTAAGCTGTGAGGACACAAAGACATACAGAATGATATAATGAAGCTGGGGACTGGTTGAGGGGGCAGTTTTTAGGGGTGAGTGATAAAAATCTACAGGTACAGTGTACACTGCTTGGGTGATGGGTGCGTTAAATTATCTGAATTCATCTCAAAAGAACTCATCAAAATAGGTTTTGGGGTAACCTGTACACCAAAAACTATTGACATAAAAATACAAAACTTTTTAGATTAATAACATACAATAAAATGGATAGGGCATAATTGTGCAATTTGATGAATGTGACAAATATTTAACACCTGCATAACTAACATTCTAGTCAAAACATCAGAGATATTTAACATTCCCAAAAGTCCCCTGTGTCCCTTTCCAGGTGATCTCCCTTTTGCCCAGAGGCAGCCACTGTTTTGATCCATAGTTAGTTTTGCCTGCTTCTGAGTTTCATATGAATAAAATCATATAATGTTTCCTCATTTGTGTGTGTTTTCTTTCTCTCAACATATTTTTGAGTTTCATCTGTTTTGTGCTGTGTACTAATAGTTTGCTCCCTTTTATTACTGATTGGTAATTAGAAATTCATACTGTATGAATATAATACAATGTACTTACCCATTTTCTCCTGGTGAACATTTGGATTATTTCCAGTTTTTGCTGTTATGATTGCTGCAATATGTTTATTATGAAAATTGCAAAAAGTTTGTTTTGTACAAATCCTTTTGAGGACATACAGTTCAGTTTTCTTAGGCAGTTCAGAATAAACTTTCAGGGTCATAAATTAGGTATATCAAATGTGTAAAAAACTACAAAACTTTTCTAAAGCAGTTGTACCATTTTAAACATCCATCCGCAGTAAGAATTCTACTTACTCACATGTTCGCCAACATTTGAATTTATAATCTTTTAAATTTATATATAACCATGATATGGTTATATATAACCATAATATAGTGGTATCTCATTGTGATTTTGATTTACCTTCCCTTGATGATTAATGTTGAACATCATTTGATGGCTTATTGGTTATTTTTATACATATGTATTTGTAATGTTTCTCAAATATTTTGCCCATTTTTATTGGCACAGTTATCTTACAATTACTGATTTATAGACATCCTTTATATATCCTCCATATAGATCCTTTTACAAATTATTTTACCAATATTTTCTCCTGATCGATGACTTATAATACTTTTTTATTTTCTTAATGTTATGGTTAATGAGAATTTTTTTGTTTTTATGAAATCATGAATTTTTTTCTTTATAGTTGCCACTTTTTGTGTTCTAAGAAGTCTTTCCTACTACAAAGTTGTAGGAAACTGATTAGTCTTGATATTAGGGCTTATAATCCAGACGTTATTTTCTGCATATAGTGTGAGATGGCAATTGAGGTGATTTTTTTTTCCTCTATAGATATTCAATTGTTTCAGAGCCATCGTTGAAAAGACGTTTCTTTTCCCACTACATTATAATGGTGCATATGCAGGTGTATATCTGTTTTATTCTGTTCCATTTATCTGTTTGTTTATTCTTACGCCAATCCTGTGCTCTTAATTACTGTAGTTTTATGGTAAGCCTCGCAATTAGGTAATGTAGGTCCTCCAAATTTGTCCTTGTTTTCAAGATGTTTAAGGCACATGCTTTTCAGTTGATGATTGTGATGGAGGCAATTTCTTTTAGAATATTTCTGAAAATATGAATTGTATTGATTCTAAAGTTCTACCTGTTTTCTCTACTTACTCTGTTTTCAGGACAGGCACTTAGGAACACTTGCTCTAGTGCACACGAGAGAGACCGTTTTTGGAGGTGAGATGCAACCAGTGGTTTCCATTTGGGAGCACCCCACCCTCTTTCTCATCCTCTTTATCAGCCTAGCTTTTCTGAGACGCAAAAATGCTGCCATCCTCTGTTTTCTCTGAAATTGGCCTTTCCTGAAAGTGTGATGCTTTCGGATTCAGATTTGTTCCTGGGAGGGAAACGGTCTTTGAACTTCAGCTCAGGTGGAAATAAATCCTTGTTTCTCTGAGCTTCTGCTATCATTGGAGAACAGATGGTCATTGTTGTACTTGAAGGAGGATGTTCAGGGCTTTTATCACCTTACCTCTCCTATCCCACTAAAAGAAGGAGGAGGTTTGTTTGCCCAGAATTGAAGAGGCTTCCTAGGATGTGGGAATTTCAGTTTCCAAACCAGGAAAATAGGCAGACTAGGACCAACTGCTCACCCTACCCAGGTGTACTACCAGGTGCTATAGAGAGAGCATAACCTGCCTAGTCACCTCCCCTTATTTGAATGTTTATTTTAACTAATACATAATTTTATAATATATTTATTATTAATTATAGCCTTCCTTTTATTATTAATGTAATTCTGTGTTAATCTATGCATAGAGCAGGGAAAACAAATAGAAATAGTGGCAAAATGTACCTAATATTAAACATGACTTTCAAAATTTAGCATTTCATTCCTGAAAGAGTTAAGGATCACTGACAATCCAAGGTACTTCTGAAAGAGCCAAGTTAGGTGAAGAAAAGATAATTACGTGTCTTGAGCTGGTTGCACCTCAATAGCTACACAGCCCTGAAATCTGGAAAGGCAGAGCTACTGTATTTCTTGGGACTTATAAACCAACAAATGTCCTTCTTGTCTGCTGCCTCTTTCTCCCCCTTCCTTCTGTAGCCACTTTTCTATTGTTTATTTTTAATTTATTATTTTAACTTTTATTTTAGGTTCAGGGGTAAATGAGAAGGTTTGTTATATAGGTAAACTTATGTCATGGGGGGTTGTGTACAGATTATTTCATCACCCAGGTATTAAGCCTAGTACGCAGTTATGTTTTCTGTTCCTCTCTTTTCTCCCACCCTCTACCCTCGAGCAGGCCCCAGTGTCTATTGTTTCCCTCTTTGTGTCCATGAGTTCTCATCTTGCAGCTCTCACCTGTAAGTGAGAACATGCAATATTTGGTTTTCTGTTCCTGCATTAATTTGCTAAGGATAATGACCTCCAGCTCCATTCATATTCCCACAAAAGACATGATCTCATTCTATTTTATCTCTGCATAGTATTCCATGGTGTACGTGTACCACATTTTCTTAATTTAATCTATCATTGATGAGCATTTAGGTTGATTCCATGTCATTGCTATTGCGAATAGTGCTGCAGTGAACATTCACATGCATGTGTCTTTATGGTAGAACAATTTATATTCCTCTGGGTATATACCCGGTAATGGAATTGCTGGATTGAATGGTACCATAGGACAAGTACCGTA
Source organism: Piliocolobus tephrosceles (assembly GCF_002776525.5). Lineage (NCBI taxonomy): Eukaryota > Metazoa > Chordata > Mammalia > Primates > Cercopithecidae > Piliocolobus > Piliocolobus tephrosceles. The sequence continues at coordinate 147,239,566 of NC_045435.1, read as the reverse complement.
GGACAAAGCAGTCTCCTTATTAATAGAAACACCCATCTTTTAAAGGATTCAGAAATTTGTGGCAACTATGGAGATCCTTTTGGTTTATTACTGGGGATCATTTGTTTTAGTAAATTTTTGGTTTTGCTTGTAAATATTTGCTTTCTTTCATTTCCCCATTCATCTCTTTTCTTTCCCTGAGGGTAGTGGTTACCTGAAACTTTGATGTCTTGGAATATATGTACATTTCACCTCTACTTCCTCAGAGGTAGGCTGATATCCACATGCTTCTCTCTGTGTCTAAGTATTTGAGAGGAATTGAGAAAGTTGTGACTTCTGCTCACATTTTAGTGCCCCATGTGGCTACCTTATTTCTTTTCATATTAGTTTGAGTGTGTGGGTATGGAAGCCTGTAAGCCACAGTAAATACTTTGGCTTTTATCCTAAATAAAATAGGAAACTGTTGTGTGGTTTTAAAATTGAATAGAAAAAGAATCAGATTTGTATTTTAAGGAGAACATTCTAGCTATAGGAAAAATTATGAGAATGCAAGAGGGAAAGCAAAAAATTAGGAAAGTATTGAAGATATCCAGTCAAGAGATTATGGTGGCTTAGATTAGTGGGGAGCAGTGGAAATAAAGCCAAGTTGATGTATTGGGATATATTTTGGAGGTAGAGTTTACAAAATTGGTAATTGGATGTGGGTGATAAGAACTGGAGGTGCTGAGAGTAAATTTGAGATTCTAATATAAGCGACAAAGAGGCTAAAATGAGAACCACTGCATTAGATACAGTTCGGGGAGGAAGATCAAGGGTTCAGTTTGGCTCATGTTCAGTTAGAAATGTCTTTAAGATTGCCAACTGGAAATTTCAATTAGACAGCTGGAATATATGAGACTGGAGATCACGAATTTGCTTTGTCTGGAGGCATCACTTTAAAAGTCTTTGGAATGTACACAATACATACAACCATAAACATAGATGAGATTATTTAGAAGAGAGCTTAGTGTAATAACAGAAGTGGTTTACTGGTGTGGAACTCAAACACATAGAAATTGTGTAAAGAGAACCACCTCTTGGGTACTGTGTTTACAGTCTGAGTGATGGGATCTTTGGGACCCCAGGCCTCAATGTCACACAGTTCATCTATGTAACAAATCTACATGTGTACCCTTGGATGAATAATACAAGTTGAAATTTTAAAAAATAATAATTCAAAAAGAAATTGGGCAAAGAAGGAAGAGGCAGCAAGGAGACCTTAAGGAGAAACTTTGGAAGGGAGAAGAATACTTAAGAGAATTTGATTTTCCTAAATCAGTAGAAGGAGATGTTGTAAGAGGAAAGGAAGGGATTAGCCTTTTGGGATGTCACTGAGAGGTCAAATACAGATGGGGACTGAGAAAATGCATTTGGAATTTAAAGACATGGAAGTCATCGGTGACTACTTCAGTTACTAATGTATAAAATTATTATTTTATTGTGCCTCTGGATTCTGTGGACCAAGGATTCAGATGGGGCATGGTGGAGATATTTGTCTCTGCTCCATGAAGTTTGGGAGATCCACTAGAAAAACTAAAAGACAAAGAATGACTTCATGGTTGGAGCCTGGAATCATCTGCAGGTTTATACACTGATATATCTGTTACTTGGACAGGGAGAATGGGAGACTAGGACGTCTAACCCCAGTGACGACATGTGGCTTCTCCTTGCAGGTTGGCTTGGCTTCCTCACAGCATGGTAGCTTCAAAGGTAAACAGACATTTTACATGGTGTCTCAGGGCTCCAAGCTATATGGTTTTAGAGGGCAAGGCGGAAGTTTCACCATTTTTGACCTAGTCTTGGAGGTCACTGCATTCTCTTTGTTACAAATGAGTCATAAGCCTGATTAGATTCAAAAGGAGGCGGTATAGATATCACCTCACTACTGGATGAGTGTCAAAATATTTTTGGACATATTTTAAGACCATCATTGGGACTTTAATCACAGTCCCAGAGGAGAGGAGGACCCAGACTGAAGGGGATTGCAGGGTGAGTAGAAGGTGAGAGGCACCAATTAAACACAGATTAATTTTATAATTAAAGTTAATTAAAAAAACCTTAAAAATTAGAATAAAAAGACACTGAGAATATAAACAGATTTCAGTCCCTCAAAATTGGCACAGCTGATTTGAGTCTGCATATGGAAACTATAACTGCACATTCAGCCTTTGAGTCAAGTATCTCAAAATATCTTCCAAGTAGTAAGATATTTTGAGTAAGATTTGTTTTCTAAATTGAGTTACAAACTCCTAGTGCAGTAAACGGAAATGATTAGCACATCCATTTAACACATGGGGCACAAAGAGGGTAAATAAATGTCTGTGGCTTCTTAGTGAGGTTCTGACAGTGTCAAAAATAAAAGCAATACTTGTCATTAGTATGTTTGGTCCTTCTGTGTGAAGAGACGTGCACATGAAAGGCAATCAAATCGTCCTCTCACAGAGTATTTTCTAATTTCTTCAACAATTTTTGATTTTTTTTCTAACTTTAAGTTCTGTTTTAAAACTTTAATAATAACCTTCAAAATTTGTATGTACAAAATATGCATCTCACATATATTTATATATCATTGAAACTATGTGTTGACCTAGCTATAAATATTCAGCTAATACCATATATTGAAAGAATAAATAGAATTTTGCAACATAATAACTCCATCAATATCTTTTAAACTCAGCGATTATTTTTCTTTTCATTATTTAGTTAAAGCTTCCAAAGCTCAGTTAAATAAGCATTTTTAAAATTTATTTGTCATATAATTTATCACAAATTGATTTTGGAGAACTAGAAGGTAGATATCAAAGGTGAGCCTGAATTGCTAGCATTGTGCCTGGAAGGGTGCTGTTAGCTCACTCAAGTTAAAAGGAAATTATACGTAAAAAAAAAGTTTAAATGATATGCAAATAGCAAGTATCATGTAGCTGTAAAACATGTAAGCACAAAACCCATCATTATTGCTGTGAGCTTAAATTCCCCGTAAGTACGATTTCTTTCCCAAAAATTAGTTTTAAAGAGATTTCTCAGTCTCTTAGAAAACAATATTTGGAAGCAGTGAGGTAGATGAGATTAACTGAATTATTATTTAATATATATGATTTAAGCTCACATTTTGAAGCATGACTCACATCATTTTATTAATTAACAAAACCAGACTTAACACTTTGTTATGCCACTAAATAGCGGATGTTTTGAAACTTAAGGAGGGATAAAGAATGTATCTATGTCAGAGGTTGGAGTGTTCATAGGGAAGAAGTAACTCAGATTTCCACTGATTTTTCTCTTAGCAGATATGTTTTAGGATTCTCTTTAAGCAAGGTAAATAGAGGAAACTGAGTTAGCTATTTTAAGGAAGTTTAAAAACGCCAGAAGGAAATCAATTTTCACAGGTAAAATAGCAAACTGTGGTTTCCATTGTTAATATTCACTCCTTATCTTATTTTTCCCCTGTATTTCTTGATTAGGAGAAAAGCTACTTAAAATGCTGAAGAACTTTATAAACTCACTTCTACCAGTTACACAAGACTGTGGTTAAGGTGACATGCAGCACAGACAAGATTGGCTAATTATGTCAAATTATAGCTTTTAAAATGCCAAAAGAGACCTCGTTGCAGATTAGGTCCTGTTCAAACCTCAGCTGGATTTCTAGTAGAAAACCTACTGTTTAAATTAGGTTGGAAATTTTAACTAGGGAAGGAAGAAATAGATTGCTGCCAAAGGACATGGATTAATGTCAGATATATGGTATAATGTCTTACATGGTCCATCTCCAACTGTAACCATTTATAGACTCTAAGAAATAACTGCAGAATCATTACGTAAAAAGGGTTGTTTTTATTCCTGTACCCAGGGGTTCAGTTTTCCTCAAAACTTTACCTAACACTAAGTTTAGTATGTTATAGATACATAGTGTTTCAAGTTATTGCTATGAAACAGAACACTTCAAGACCTAGTGACTTAAAACAAGAATTATTTATTATTTCTCAAAATCTGTGGTACAACTGGGCAGTTCTGTCATCTAGGCTGGGCTTGGCTGATATCAACAGGCCTCAGTCCTGTGACTGCAGTGATCAACTGGGAGCTGGCCAGTCCAGGAGGGCCTCAGCTGGGGTACTTGGCTCTGTTGAGTCCAGTGGTAAACCCAAGTTTTTCTGATGCCAGTGGCAAGATTCCCAGAGACACTGTGAATCTGTGCAAGGTCTCTCGAAGCCTGGGCCTGGAATTGACATCTGGTCATTTCTGCTGCTTCTATTAGCCAACGCAAGTCACAAGGCTAGCCCAATTTAAGGGGGGCAGAAAGAGAATCCACATCTTGATAGGAAGGAATGTATAGACAGGGAGAGGTGGAGAATTGGGGTCACTTTCCCCCCAATCTTCCAAAATATCCTCTTTTAAAAAATCAAATTGTCCACTATCATGTAAAGCCTTTGCATGCATTCTTTATTTTTTTCCCCAGTAGAAAGAACACCTATTCTTTGCACAATTTCTTCCACGATTTGTATTTTTTTCACAAATACCTTCAAATACTTGCTCTTATTCCTAAAAAAAAATGTGATTATCAGCCCAAGCCCGCCACTTTTTATTGCCATCATTTTCAAGTTGCACAAACACTCTCTTAAATATGATGAACATTCATTTGACATTCTTAAGCAGGCTTACATTAATTTTAGTTCCCCACTGAATTTCAAACAGAAGCCTCCACATTGACATTAAAAATATTAACATTTGCAGTGGCACTGCAATCTGCTGAGGCGTGGATTGTTGCTCTGACTCGCCTCATCTTTCCCCTTGTTCTTTTTTTAGAAAGAGCAAGGCAGAGGGATTTGGCAGGGCAATTCAAACTGCCACTCAGAGCAGCTCTGGAGAAGGAAGGCTAGCCCGGACCCTATTGCATTCTAGCTGGCAGCAAGTCCTTCTTTCAAGGTCTTTCTGTGTAAAGGCAATGCTGACTTGGCCCCTCACCCACATTGACGTCTGTCCTGTGTGTCAGAGATAACTTCTCAGCCATAAAATGGCAGCTACTATTAATTTTGCAAAGGCTTCTAAAACAGCTTTTCTTTAATCTGTTCTTTTGCCCCAAGTGAGATTTTCCCACCTTTGTTGTTTACAATAATACAGTCAGTGAAAAGAAGCCAAGCTTCTGATTTAGGTGTGGTGGGATAAATTTGTTCAAAATATTTTTTAAAAATTGAGTCTTTTGTGCCCTTTGTGGACAAGGCAAAGTATAATAGGGAGAATTTCCTTCTGAAGCTCTTTTCCACCCCTTTCAGCCTTGCTTATTTTTATCATGTCTCATCACCATTATTACCCATTATATTTATATCTGTGTTTAGCAGGCAGATTTGCTTGGTGTCTATAAAGGTGTAATGAGCAATTTGGGTTAATGATTTTCTGCAGCTGCTCAGAACAGTTGGTACTAACGTCATCGTTTACGCCTTCCAAAAGAAATTCAAGCAAGGCATCAGATGTGCACCAAATTGGCTTTGCCTGTTGAATGGACGAAGTAGAAGCATAGATAGTGGTGGGATGTGTGTGAAATAACAATTCATGCATCTTTCATTCCCTAGTTGGATGAATGCTAGCAGGGAGCCTCTCTCATAAAAGAATCTTTGGCCTTGGGAGAAAAATCTGGGTTCAGTATTTCTACTCAGCAACATATGAGCTATGTGACCTTGAGCAATTAGTTTAACTTCCCTGAGACTCAGTTTCGTTCTCAGTGAAACTGGGAATATGGAATACCTCCTAGAATGGTTTCAGCATTAATTGACAGAAGTATGCAAAGAATAGCGTACAGCAGCACATAGGGGGTGTTACTGGGATAAATTTTTAGTGGTGGTTTCGTTAGGTTATGTGCCCAAATACAAATCAGGAAATCTCTCCACGTATATTCACAGCACATTGTCTTTTCAAAGGTCCCTCTTACTGATGTTAGTTCACACTTGGAGTTTTCCCCCTTCTCAATTCCTGGTCCTTCCCAGGATAAATGCAGCATAACCTAATGACTATTTTACATTGTGTGGGTTATCTGCATATATTAGGAATCCAAAACTTGACCGAAAAGTAATTTAAATTTGGCAGCCTGCAGACACACATAGAAGCTATTCTGGATAAAATCTTGAAAGAGATATTGGTGCTGACTATCTTCCCAGCCTTGACCACCTCTCTCCAATCTACTCATGATGAGTGTGGATTCTTCAGTACCTTCTTATCGATACCTGTTCCCCTCTTCCTTATGATAATCTGTATTCTGAACTCTACTTGATTTCCTTGTACTGTAACTTGATCTATGCACTTCCCAATGGTAGAAACTATGCCTACCCTTCTCTGACATCTGTAATCCAGAGCCAAGCATATATTGGACCCATAATCACTGCTTCTTAAATGGAGAGACATGACTATGAGCAGATAGCCAATTTGCCCAGCTAATTGGAGCTAAAGGGTTAATTAGTGTAAATGAGTTCATGGATTGTGTATCCCAGTTTTCAAATTTGCCTTCTGTCTGTCACCTTACAATGTCATAATCTGTGGAAGTGGCAGATGGCAGGAAGGCTTTATAAACCTGGGGTAGGCCTCGTGGATGGGTGAGGTGGGCAGGTATTTCTGGACATGAACAGATAGGCTGTTCTCAGTTTTGTGAGCTGAAGGCCCACACGAGTACTTCTTAGATTGAAGAAATAGAAATTATTGTCCCCACATATCACACAAAACGCTTAGAACATTTTAATTTCACAGTTTCACAAATGCTATGAAAAGTAATGATGAATATTTACTGAGTCCCATCTTGGCAGACGCTGGTGAAAGGGCATGGCATATACAATTTTATTTAATCCTAATAAACAATCCTTTATGCAGGTTCAATTTTTAATTTCTCCTTTGTGTGTGGGGAAAACAAGAAAGAAAGAGATTAATAAATTGCATATAAAGTTACAGTAAGTAAACGGAAGAGCCAGGAATCAAATCCAAATATTTTGGTTCCAGGTTCCAGGTTGTTAACTACCACAGTCTAATGGATAAGAGCACAGAAAAATCTGTATATTTTCAGATAACATTAATCTAAACATTTCCTGGAAACTTGGAGGGGACAACAGTGTGACTAATAAGTTGTTGTAAGTTTTTATGGCAACAGTGGGAAATATAGTTACACCATGAGAATTGAGAGTGTACACGTATACTTTCATGTAGAAAAAACCTGGAATTACTAATGGCAGTTCCCAGAGACAGTGTCTCTGGCTTCTATAGGGCAAGAATGTCAGGATATACATACAAATATGTTTGGGGTATAGTATAAGTATTTTCAATAGGCAATTGAGAGAAGAGTTTTCACCATGAGACAAACTGGTGACATCCTCATGAAAATAGAGAGCTTGACAAGGATATATACCTAAATAAAATGCCCACCCTAGACCCTACGGATGTGGGGTGAGAGAGTTCTCTCAGTTAGGATGAAGATTCCCCTGAAGAATTAATTCTTGGTCTAACGTGGCTCCCACATAAATGATGAACAGGGCCCCCAATTTTCTTGCCAGCGGGTATTACTACAAAGACTTTAACATGGAAGACAGTTTCAGTTATTACGGCTGCTATCAAATCCCTCATTTGATTGAACCTCAACACATTTTCTGTGGGTCAGGAACTCAGGAGCAGCTCAGCTGTGCAGTTCTAGTGTGAAGTTTGTAATGAGGTTACAATCAGACTATGGTCAGGATTGAGGTCATTTCACTTATTCCCTGTGGTGTCTCGTGTTGGGATTGGAAAAACAAACAGCTGGAGGCTAGATGGTGGAGTGGTAGTGAGATGGAGCAGGGACTCCTCTTAGCAGAGACCCCTGCTGGCACCCTCCACACACACACACACACCCCAGCCAAAGCATAGAAATAAAGGAAAATCTTGAATTCCTTCAAGGGAAATTTCAGGCCCCTAGCTAGCCCTGAGAAGTAAATGAGTAACTTGATAAGCAAGAAGGTAATAGTAGCTTAAAACAATAGCCAAGGATGTTAGAGTCATGAGATGTTTGGTTCCTGAGAGAAACTAAAGATAACATCTTAACATATGTCTCTGAGTTGTTTTTCAGAAACCCAGACCCCCACCAAATGAATCCACTGGCATGTAGACTTCACATAAGGGGGACTTGAGGACTGAACTCTAACTGTTGCTCTTTGTTCTAGTTTTTTTCTTGAAGGGCCTGGAGGAAGTCACGTCCCTGGGTCAGACCCAATGTTCTTTTCTGCTGACCTCAAATCTTTAGAAAGCTTCCCTTCCTTAACCAATGGCAAATCAGAAAATCTTGAATCTCCCGGTGACCTGTAAGCTCTCGCTTCAAGATATCTTGCCTTTTTAAAGTCCAAACCAACGTGTAACCTCCATGTATTGATTTACGATTTTGCCTGAGACTTCTGCTTTCCTGAAATTTACCTCTGCGTTTAAAAACTCTTGCTTGCAAGCCATCAGGGACATCAAGTCTTAAGTGAGAGCTTCCTGATGCCCCTTGCTTGGTGTCCTGTAAATAAAGTCCTTCATTCTTCTACCGGAAAACCTCCATGTGGATGTTTGACCTTACTGCACAGGATGAGTAGACCCCAGTTCAATTTGGTGACAGTAGGGCCAGTTTGAACCAACTCACAAGGTCTAATTATTAAACATTCAGGAATTTTGTGAGATGAGCTTTCAGTTGTTGAAGCTTGAAGTTGACCATGCTACAAATGAAGGCCTCTTTTTTTCCCTCAGAGAGCTGTTTTATCTACTCATCACTAGGACTAGAATATCCGATGTTCCTTGGGCATCTCTATCTTTATGTGGTTTCTCCATGTAATATCTCCAGGATGGTGGGTTCAGTGTAGCTGGACTTCTTTTACGCACCCTCCAGATTCAAGAAGAGAGAATATAGGCTCCACCTCTCAGTGGAGGAGTATTAGTGTCACACTGTAAGGATCAACATGTGAATAAGGATGCTTGTTGAAGCTACCTTTGGCAAAGACAACTCTCACAAAGACTTTTTCATTTTTCTCTTTTTTTACTTCTTTAGGGTTATACAATTAATGTTTATTGTAATAAATTATATAAGAAGTTAAAAATCACCTGCCTTCATCATGAAATAAGTAGCATTATTGTTTTGATAACAATCCATTTGCAAATCTCTTTGTGAATATGTATATACATAGTTTTGAAGGAATGAGGTTAAGTCATAAATATTGTTTTAATGTTTAGTGTCATATGAACTATTCTACAGTTTTCTCTTTGGTTTATTATTCTTCTTTTTTCCTCCCTCACTGATTTGTACCTTGCTTATCACACTTATAATACACCAAAAAAAAATCTCTAAATCAAATGATAAGGTCTCTATTAGTTTCCTGATGCTGCTGCAACAAATTAACTACAAACTTAAAACAATAAAAATTTATTCTTGCACAGCTGTAGAGACAAGAAATCTGAAATCAACATCACTGAGCTGAAATCAAGGTGTAGTTAGAGCTGTGCTCTCTCTGGAGGCTCTAGGGGAGAATCAGTCTGTTGCTTGCTCCTTCTAGCTTCTGGTGTCTACTTCCATTCCTTGGCTTGTGGCTGCATTACTCCAATCTTCATGGTCTCATTGCCTCTTCTGTTTTTATCAAATCTCCCTCTGCCTCTCTCGTAAGAAAACATGTGATTGCATTTAGGGCCTACCACGATAATCCAGTGTGATCTCCTCATCTTGAGATTCTTATCTTAACCACATATGCAAAGTTTTCCCATAAAAAGTTTTATATATAGGTTTTAGGTATTAGGACCTGATATCAAGAGGCCATTATCCATTCCATTACAAAGGCCTAACTTATTCTTTTTAATTATTTCATAATATTATACAATATAGAAGTTACAATTAATTCAACAATGTCCCATATAACGGCCATTTCTTTTTATTGCCTAAAACATTTTTAAAACTTTATAAGAACAATAAAAAATTATCCTTAACTTTGCTTCCATTGCCTTTCAAAAGTGCAACTAATTGTATATCCATTCATAATTTCCATGTATATACAGGTGAATATGTATGTGTATATATGTATGTACATCACTTTTATACAAAGAGGAAAAGTACATGTGTTTATGTCAGTTTTTAAATGTATTTATTTTACTAATCTTGGAAATTTTTTCCTATCTGCATATATAAATCACATAGATCCACCATAATCAACATAACCAGTTTCCTATTAATGAGTATTTAGGTTGTTTCACTATTTTTCAGTTATAAAAATTGCTGCAATAAATACTTAAGTATGTGTATCTTTAAGCTCTGTATCCTTAAAATAAATTTTTAGCAGTGGAAATGTTAGACTAAGTGATATCTATCAACATTTTAATGTTGATATTACTAATTTTCCTTTCAAAAAGTTACACTAATAAGGAAAATGTTAAAGCTATTTTTAATAGTCATATAACTTTAGCGCAAGTGAAATGTGATTCTGCCTGTAGCTGTTGTAGATGCTTCAGAGTAGACATTAAAGAGACACTCAAGGCTGGGTGTGGTGGCTCACGCCTGTAATCCCAGCACTTTGGGAGGCCGAGGCAGGCGGATCACGAGGTCAGGAGATCGAGACCATCCTGGCTAACATGGTGAAACTCTGTCTTTACTAAAAACAAAACAAAACAAACAAAAACAAAAAAATTAGCCAGGCGTGGTGGCAGGTGCCTATAGTCCCAGCAACTCGGAGGCTGAGGTAGAAGAATGACGTGAACCCAGGAGGCAGAGCTTGCAGTGAGCCGATATCGTGCCACTGCACTCCAGCCTGGACAACAGAGTGAGACTCTGTCTCAAAAAAAAAAAAAAAAAGAATCACTCAAGAATTTGTTAAGAGCTCTCTAAGCAGAAAATGTAGTAAGGAGGGTATTTGATGGAGAAGAAATAGGAGGAACAAAAGAACAAAGATGAAAATATGTGAGGCCTTCAGAGAACAACTTTTGATAGTGAAGAGGAAAATTTAGTATTAATAAGAGATATTACTGTCTTAATTACATTTAGTAAATACTTGATAAGCATGTGGCTAGAAGCCCTAAGCTTCCATTAGATTTAAGTTTTTTAGGACAAGTGAAGCTAGCTGCTGCAACAAACATTTCCTAATATCAGTGACTTAACCAAATAACAGCTTACTTATTTCTCTTATTGTCAAGGTGTAGCAGGGAAGGTTTGCTCTATCCAGTCCTTCAGAGATCCAGCATTCTTTCATGCTGGGGCTCCACCATCTCTAACCTGTAGTGTCAAGGTTGCTGTGCTATCATTTTGTTTTCTAGTCAGCAGATGGGTCAAGGAAGAGGGAATATGATAAAGCTCATCCATTTAGCTGCCTTATTAAGTTTTCCTGCATAATGAGTTATGCCAGAGTATATCAGGATGAAACAACACACATTTATAATCTCATAGTTTCTATAGGTTAAGAATCTGAACATGACTTGACTGGGTCCTTTGTTTCATAGTCTATCTTAAGGCTGCAATTAAGTTGTCATCCAGAGCTGAAGGCTCATCTGAAAGCCCAAATGAGAAAGCATCCTTATTCAAGCACACTTGCACTTACATGGCTGTTGGCAGAATTAAGTTCCTTAAAGGCCGTTGGACTGAGGGTATTAGTTACTTGTTATATGAGTCTCTTCCAACATGGCAGCTCACTTCAACAAACTTGGCGAGGGAGAGCATCTGCTAGCAAGGGGGACGTGATGCTCTTATGTAATCATGGAAATGACATTGATGTATTTAATTGGGTAGAAGAAAGTCACTAGGCAATCTCATATTCAAAGAGAAGAAATTAATGTAAGGGAATCAAAATTGGGAGAAAGGCATTAAAGGGGACAACTTTAGAGTTGGCCTGCACTACATTGGTCCCAAAGTGATGTATTACTTCTAATAAATTTTATTGGCACAAAATTGTCACACTGGCCTTGCCTAGAGGTAGAGGACTAGGAAATATAGCTTAACTCTGTGCTCAGGGAGAAGAAAAACACTTGATAAGCATCTACCCAACCTCTGCCACAACATTCTTAGTGTTCAAAGCTTCTGTGTTACTAGGTTCCTAATGAATCATTAAAGAAAATAGGAGTTCTTAGACCTGAGCTAACCTTTCAGGCCATGAGACAACCAGTACCATCACCTCTATTATCAGTATTTCTTTTTTTTTGGAGATGGAATTTCGCTCTGTCACCAGACTGGAATGTAGTGATGCATTCTTAGCTCACTGCAACCTCTGCCTCCTGGGTTCCAGTGATTCTCCTGCTTCAGCCTCCTGAGTAGCTGGAAATACAGGTGCATTGCCTCCATGCCCAGCTAATTTTTGTAGTTTTAGTAGCGACAGGCTTTCACCATGTTGGCCAGGATGGTCTTGATCTCTTGACCTCGTGATCTGCTCTCGGCCTCCCAAAGTGCTAGGATTACAGGCATGAGCCATTGCACCTGGCCAGTAGTATTTCCTTAAAATCCAAACAGACAATTAATTTAGCTAAATTAATTTATTTCTTAAATGACTCTACATTCTGAATTAAAAAAAAAGTCCTTTTCAAATTCATGTCAGATTCATGATTTTCTACATATATGCAGCATATCTATGAAAATACAGTTTATTACTACACCAAAAAGTATAGGGGAAAGGCTTACTCCTTATTTTACAAACAATTACACATTGACTGCTCATCAAAAATTTTGTTTTCTAATTATAGATCTGCCATTATACATCTATGTGAGATTTAGTAAGTCATTTAACTTTCTTGTTTAACTGAGATACTTAGTTCTTGGTAATCTATAAGTTCCTTCCAGTTTTTAAATTTTGAGTTAATGAGTGAAATCAGAAAATCAGAAAATCAGAAAATCTAATAACTTCAATTAATGAGCGTATTTACAATTTTCAACATAATGTTTTTTGAACATTTATCAAGACGAAATTTGTCTTTTTCTCATCTATTGCTATGTAGAAAACTTTTAGTGGCCTAAAATAACAACCATTTAATTAGGCTTACGGATTTTGCGGGGCCTATCTCAGATAGGGCCCTATAGGAATAGCATTGTCTGTTCCACAGTGTTCAGGAACTCTCTGTGTGGCTTCGGCTTCTCCCAGAACATGGCCATGGCCACTGGTTCCCAGGAAGGAGCATCTGTGAGAGTGGCCAGAAAGCAAGGATTCTAAGATAAAAAGGGGGAAACATTGTGGCTTTAAAACATTTATCCTTGGAAGACACATGATGGCATCACTTTTATAATACGCAATTGGTTGAAACAGAAAGAATCCTGCCCAGATTCAAGGGGAGGAAACATAACCCATTTTTAATGGGAGGAAAAGTATTAAATAATTTGGTGCTATGTTTTAGAAGTGCAACATTTTAAGCTAATTGCCATGGATTTTGTTGCTATTTTAAATGTATTTGAATTTTGAGGGCTTAGTATAAGGGGAATAAAATAGCTTACAGATCTTTAGATAAATAGAGTGTTTAGTAATACTTTCTAGTAATAGAAACTTTTACAGTAGTCAAAAACAGTTTAATAAATAGGAGCTAGTCTTTTCACTGCTCTGTTGGGCATCACTGTCTGTTAAAAGGCAATAAAACTAGGCAGTTACTATGCTTGGTCAAAATGAAAACAGGTTACGGCTGGGCACGGTGGCTCATGCCTGTAAATCCCAGTACTTTGGGAGGCCAAGGTGGGCAGATCACGAGGTCAGGAGTTCGAGACCAGCCTGACCAACATGGTGGAACCCTGCCTCTACTAAAAGTAACAAAAATTAGCCAGGTGTGGTGGTGCGTGCCTGTAATCCTAGCTACTCAGGAGGCTGAGGCAGGAGAATCACTCGAACACAGGAGGCAGAGGTTGCAGTGTGTCTAAGATTGCGCCACTGCACTCCAGCCTGGATGACAGAGCAAGACTCTGTCTCAAAAAAAAAAAAAAAAAAAAAAAAAAAAGAAGTGAAAACAGCATAGTACATATTGTTGTCTTAAATAGTTCATTTAGTTATGTTACCTCTCTGGTTCCTGAGGGGACATTAGAATTTTCTTCCTGGATTTTGTAAGTAACACAGTGCTTTTATGTAAATTTTATTATTTATTTTCAAATAACATTGCAAACCTAGGCATTATTAAACCTACTTAAAAATGGGGAAACTCAAGTTTAGAGGGTGTGTCTCTTGTTCAAGATTACCTTAGAGCTGAAATATAGTTATTTTAATGATAATTTTAGTATTTGTGTCAATTAGGATGAGTTGTTTGCAAGAAATAGAGAATAAAATTCAAAGTGGCTTAAAAATAAGTAAAAATATTGCTATCAGACATGTCACATTGTCCAGAGCTGTAAAGCTTTTGGGATGGTTAATTTAGATTTTTAATGGTTTTGTCAAGGACCAATTTTGTTCCATCTGTTTTCTTGCTATCCTCAGCATATTGGTTTTGCCACTAACACCATCCAAATTCATACAGCCTTACAGTCAAATATGTCAGCTCCAGCAGGGTAGTTTTCTCCATAGTTATCTCTTTTTAAATATTGATAAAAGCTTTCCCAAGAAAGGCACATCTTTGACGAATCTAATTGGGGAGGTGTGCAAAAACAGAAAATGATAATATAATGTGGTAAGTGCTGTATAAGAGACACGGACTACGGGTCACTGGGCGCAGAGGTTGCAGTTCCTGATTCTGTAGAGTGCAGAAGTTCTCCATGAGTAGTTCCTCATGGATTTGCCAAAGGATGAGTCAGAGTTCAACAGATAGGTCAGAGGGGCTAAGCTAGGGTTTTCACATAAAGGGAATAGTATGTGCAAAGGCAGAGAGGGAGTGAAGAGCCCATGTAGAGATTTTGCATTTGCAATAGGCAGAGCAGGCTCCTGCACAAGGGTGTGAGAGTAACAGGAGCTCGGGATAAATAAGAAGGGAAGGTCAGACAAAGTGGATTTGCCTTGGATAAAAGCAAGGCAAATCCACTTTGCTTGCATTCAAAATAAATAAAAAACAAGGTTTTTAAAATTTATTTTTGGGAAGGAAAGATAGAAAGTTGGAAGAAAAAAAAAAAAAAAAAAAAAAAAAAACAAGAGATGCCCTGAGTCTTTATTCCTTACAGATGGGCCTCAGAGGAGTTTAGACTCTGCACATTCCTCTGGGATCAATAATTGGCAAACACTTGTTTTTTCCTACTATAGGGTTTTATGACTTGCAAAATGAAGTAAACATTGAAGGTGCCTGCCCTTTATGAGCTTTCTAGGTATAAAATCACATAGCAAAAAGGTTGTAAAAATAAAGAAACACATAAATAAATATCTGTGTTTTCTTTTGTTTTGCTTGTTCTCTCTCTGTCTTCCCGAGGAGTCAGTCCTGTGCTCAGCGTGTTGAGATGACAATCTGCTCATGGTGTGGGCATCTCAAGTCACACTAATGTTGCTTTAGGAAATTGTAGTGATAGTGGAATTACATGGTATAGCAAAGGCTGGTAAAGAAACCTTCAAAAAGGTCAATGATAATATGTGAATTAGTATACTTTTTCTTGCAGAATATACACTCCTTTCTGTTTATTTCCACTGACATATTTTAAAATTATTTTAATGACTAATAACTGTTATAAACTTCAGAGAAAATGGAAAAGGAAGTGATGTCATACACTGAGTGAATGGCAAGCCACTATGTATGTTATAGTCAAAACAGCAAAAATGTATGTGAGAAAAAATTCCATGTTTTGGATATAAGAACTGGCAAAAGGAACAACCTAACATCACACCTCGAGGAACTAGAAAACAAGAGCAAACAGCCTGAAAACTAGCAGAAGAATATCCATAACCAAAATGAGAGCTGAGCTGAACAAAATTTGAGATGCAATACTACATACAAATAATCAACAAAACCAAAAGTTTGTTATTTAAAAGAATAAACAAGATTGACAGATCACTAGCTAGAATAATACAGAAGAAAAGAGAGGGGATCCAAAAGAAATCCTCCAATCAGAAATGACAAAAGGGACATTGCCAACAGGCCCCACAGAAATACAAGAAAACCCTAGGAGACTATTACAAACACCTCTATGTACACAAAGTAGAAAACCTAGAAGAAATGGATAAATTCCTGGAAAGGTACAATCTCCCAAGATTGAACCAAGAAGAAACTGAAATTCTGAACAGGCCAATGAGGAGTTCCAAAATTAAATCAGTAATAAAAAATCCTACCAACCATAAACAGCCCTGGACCAGATGGGTTCACAGCCAAATTCTGCGATATGTACAAAGTAGAGATGGTACCAACACTACTGAAATTATTCCAAAAAGTCAGAAGAGACTCCTCCATATCTTATTCTATGAGGCCAGCAACATTCTGATACTAAAACCTGGCCGAGATACCACAAAAAGGAAAACTTAAGGCCAATATTTCTGATGAATCTAAACACAAAAATCGTTTAGAAAAAAAAAAAAAAAAAAACCAAACACACAAGAAAAACTAGCAAACTGAATGCAGCAGCAGCCCACGTAAAAGCTAATCCACCACAATCAAGTGGCTGTATTCCTGAGATGCAAGTTTGGTAGAACATAGGCAAATCAATAAATGTGATTCATTATATAAACAAAACTAAAAACAGAAACCACAGAATCATCTCAAAAGACACAGAAAATGCTTTTGATAAAATTCAACATACCTTCATGTTAAAACTCTCAATAAACTAAGCATTGAAGGAACATATCTCAATAAGTCATCTATGACAAACTCACAACCAACATCATACTGTACAGGAAAAGCTGAAACTATTCCTTTTGAGCATGAAACAAGACAAGGATGCACACTCTCACGACTCCTGTTCAACACAGTACTGGAAGTCCTAGTCAGGGCAAACAGGCAAGATAAAGTAATTAAAGATATCCACATAAGAAGAAAGGAATTCAGACTTTCTCTTTGCACACAACATGATGTTGTACATAGAAAACCCCACAGTCTCTTCCCAAAGGCTCCTAGATCTAACAAACAGCATTGGCAAAGTTTCAGGTTACAAAATCAGTAGCAGTTCTGTATACCAGTAACATGGAAGCTGAGAGCCATATCAAGAATGCAATCCCATTCGCAATAGACACAAAAAGAATAAAATACCTAGTAATACAGCTAATCTGGGAGATGAAAGATCTCTACAATGAGAATTATAAAACACTGCTCAAAGAAATCAGATGACACAAACAAATGGAAAAATATTCCATGCTCATGGATAGGAAGAATTAATATCATTAAAATGGTTATACTGCCCAAAGCAATCTACAGATTCAATACTATTCCTATAAAACTACCAACATCATTCTTCATAGAATTAGATAAAGACTATTCTAAAATTTGTATGGAGCCAAAAAGTGCCCTAATAGCCAAATAGCCATATAGCCAAAGAAATCCTAAGCAAAAAGAACAATGCCAGAGGCATCACATTACCTGACTTCAAACTTTTACTACAAGGCTATAGTAACCAAAACAGCATGCTGTTGATACAAAAAAACACACATAGAGACCAATGGAACAGGTTAGAGAACTCAGAAAAAAATCTTCACACCTACAGCTATCTGATCTTTTATAAAGTCGACAAAAACAAGCAATGGAGAAAGGATTTCTTATTCAATAAATGATGATGAGATAACTAGCAAGCCATATGAAGATTGAAACTGGACGCGCTTTTTTAACCATACACAAACATCAACTCGAAATGGATTAAGGACTTGCATATGAGAGCTAAAACTATAAAAACCCTAGAATGAAACATAGGGAATACCATTCTGGATATAGGCCTCAACAAACATTTCATGACAAAGTCTCCAAAAGCAATTGCAACAAAACAAAAAATTGACAAGTGGGACCTAATTAAACAGTTTCTGCACAGCAAAAGAAACTGTCAACAGAGTAAACATAAAACCTGCAGAATGGGAGAAAATGTTTACAAACTATGCATCTGACAAAAGTTTAATATTCAAAATCTATAAGGAACTTAAAAAACAACCCCATTAAAAAGGGGCAAAGGATATGAACAGACATTTCTCAAAAGACATACATATGGCCAGCAAGCATATGAAGACAATGCTCAGTGTCACCAATCATTAGAGAAATGCAAATCAAAACCACAATGAGTTACCATCTCATACCAGTCAGAATGGCTGTTCAAAAAATAACATTCTGGCGAGGTTGTGGAGAAAAGGGAATGCTTATACACTGCAGGTGGGGATGTAAATTAGTTCAACCACCTTGGAAAATAGTTTGGAGATTTCTCAAAGAATTTAAAACAGAACTGCCATTTGACTCAGCAGTGCCATTACTGGGCGTATACCCAGAGGAATATAAATCATTGTGCCAAAAAGACACATGCACGTGTAAGTTGATTGCAGCACTATTCACAATAGCAGAGTCACAGAATCAACCTAGATGCCCATCCACAGTGGATTGGATAAAGAAAATGTCCTGCCTATGGAATACTACACAGACATAAAAATAATGAAATTATTTGCAGCAACATGGATTGAGCTGGAGGGCATTATCCTCAGTGAATTAACATAGGAACAGAAAACCAAATACTGCATGTTCTCATGTGTAAGTGGGTGCTACACATTGAATACACATGGGCCCAAAGATGAGAACAATAGACACAGGGCCCTACTTGAGGATAAAATGTGGGAGGAGGGCGAGAGTTGAAAAACTACCTACTGGGTACTATGCTGACTTGGGTGACAAAATCATTAATACACCAAGCCCCAGCAACATACAATTTACCTGTGTAACAAACCTACACAAGTACCCCCTGAACCTAAAATAAAAGTTGAAAAATAAAATAAATAAAATTCTAAAAAAAAAATTGGTAAAAGGACAGGATGAAAGTGAGGTTCAGCCACCCTTGACTAATTGTTATCATACATCTTTTACTATTTCTAACTTCTTTCTAAATAAATTTTAAAAACCACACTAAATAATGGATTCAAATCTCTGTCTAAATAGAAGAATAGTGTATTTTATTTGTTTATTTTAAAAACCTTTAAATGAATACAGGTGTTCCAAAGTCCTGCTGCTCTCCCTCACTTAAAGACAAAACAAAATTTCTTGTTAGACAAGTAGCTGCTGGAATTAACAAAAAGCATGTGAATATGCAAATATATGTTAAGATTATACTTATTTGACAGTAGTTTAAATAATTATATAAATAATTATATTTAAGACTTTTTTTGACTAATTTTTCACATTATCCCTTTCTCAGTGCTTTTGGAATCCTGACCTAACATGCTTATTCTTTTTGTGTTTTTACTTCTTGTGTTTGCTGGACTGTTCTCTTAATTTCAAAATTTTATCTCTTGACATCGAACTTGGTTAGATGGTTGTTTCTCTGGCTGCTGCCTTAAAACTTCAGCTGTGAGACAACATGGCAGGGATATTTTCTGACTGAGCTAGGCCTCAGGACCTGTGGTTGGCCGGGAATCGGTTCCAAATGATGCTGTTTCCTGCTGCTTACTTTAGTTAGTGAGAGTGTTTTTTACATTATTGTTTTGGCTCCTTGACTCTGGCTTTGTCCAAGGAACTTAGATTTCTATTTTTGTCCAGTTAGTGGCCCACATTCTCTAGAGAATCAAGATTTTTTTTTTTGATGAATGGCTACAACATCCTTTTTAAAAGCACCTTTTCCCTGTCTCATCACTTTTGATATTTGAAGTATTTCCCATGTTTAAGAGTGTGACTCTGGCAAAAGTTAGCAGCAACATAACTTTACATCCGTGATATCTCTACTCTATGCCCTCTGTCTTCTCTGTGTGGGTGGTCACTTTAAACTGTGCTTAGTTTTTTGGCTTTACACTATCCAGAATCTCTTTTTTAGCTGGCAGTCTACAAAATCTGGAACATGCATATTGGGTGTTAAAGATAAACATGGCAAGTTCACTTACTGACTAGTAGCTACAACTCACATTCTGCCCAGAGTACTTGAGCACTAATACATTCAAGAAAGATTTAGTGAGCAAATACTATATGCTGGCACTGTAGTAGTTTTTGAGGATGGAAAGAGGAGAAAAATAAGATCTCAGCTTTTCTGAATTTCGTAGATTGGTATAAGGTGACACATACTCAAAAGACAATAGCAACACAATGTGTTTTATGCTGTAAGAGGGAATATAACTTGCCTTAAATTAGGCATTGTCTTTGCTTTTGAGGATGCACCTTAGTGTAGAGAGAAATCAGCAAAAAGATATGTATATAGAATGGTGCTGGGAACTAATAAACAGTCAACATATGTTTTTGAATTAATGAATGTGCTATATATGCAAGGTGTTTGGTATATGTGGGGGACATGGTTTCTTCCTGCCCTCATCTATTCTCCCATTTGCAGAAATTCCCCTGTGGGATTGATCCTTTTTATTTTTTCATTCCAGAGGATTTGTGTGAGACTGTTCCCCGACCTCAACTTTAGTACAAAGCAAATCAGTGTGCTTCATATCTGTGTCCATACCATGAGCACATGATCCCGGCCAGGTTAATGACCTTAAGTCCTGGAACTTTTGCTGAAATTGTAAAGAGAATATTTACTTTTCCTCTGATGTATGTGGGAGGAGAAATGAATCCAAGTTTCCTAAATGCATCTTTGCACATGAAGAAAGAACCTGACTTAGAACAGACCAACACAGTGGACAAGAAAAAGGAGAGGTGGAAAGATTGAGATTAAATCCTGACACCTCATTGAGTCTTTCAGTGAAACTGGTTCTCTCCTTGGATTTCACAGTCATGTGAGCCTCTAGTACATCATTTTGCTTAAACCAACTTGTGTATGTTTTCTGCCTCTTGCTATCAAAATGAAAGTTCTATTTGACATATATAGGAACCCAAAGGTGAAATGATCTAATTCTGCTTAGGAAAAAATTTCACAGAAGCAAATCTCCAGCTGAGAGACAGAGGATGAGTAGAAGTTGAACAGATAGACAAGGAAGAATACAGATAGCCAGGACAAGGAATCAGCATCACAAATACAGAAGTGAGAAGAGCAATGTCTTATTATTTCTCATTTCTGCAACAGATGTTACCTTTCCAATGTTTCATGACCTAGGTCTTCTTTCTTCTATTAATTAAAATCAGATATTTTTATAAAAGAAATGGAGATATGCTTAACTGATATGAAAACAGGCTACTGAATCTCTAGAGGGCACAAGTACAATTGGCATATGGGTGTATTATTAGTTAGGATACTTTGAATATAAGTAACCAAAAATCTGACAAACACTGGATGTAGTGGTTCCAGCATTGGTTAGCAAGCTCAATAATTCCATCAGAGACTTATCTTTTCACCTCCCCATTCTCATAATGTTAACTTTGGCCCTCAAGCTGATTTGCCTTATCATTGACAGATAATCAGACATTGCATTAATTTAGCATCATTCCATCTGCATAGTTCCAGACACTGTATCATTACTCATATCATACAATGTAAGGAAACATTGAAGGAAACAAAAGAGCTTTCTAATGCTTGCATCTCTATTTCTTTTTGAACCATGCAAGATAACATGGCCTAGAAGCCCCTCCCTCCTGTAGACTTTTCCTTGTGGGTCATTGGTCAGGACTAGGTTACATGCTACTGTCTAAGGGAAATAGGATTGCTATAATGAACTAGACCTGTCTTAATTCACCTCTTGGAGCTGAGCATATTGCCATTCAAAATGAAGTTAGGATTCTATTAGCTAGGAAACACAGAAAATAGTTGCTGCAGAGGAAATAAGCAGGATATGTCAGAGGAGTTGCTCTGAATGAGGAGTCAATATAAATATACCTGTTATATTGGTTACAAGCTACTTCTCTCAGAGAGCTGCTTCTGACAGTCAGGACAGGCATATCTAGTAGATAATTCAGGTTTGGTTCCAGGCCATCCGAGTAAGGTGAATAACACAATATAGCGAGTCACACAAAGCTTTTAGCTTCCGAGTCCATGTTTACAGTATACAGTTTACAATTATTAAGTGTGCAATAGCATTGTGTCTAAAAATTGTTTCTAAGTGTGTTATTGTATGCTTAATAACTTAATTAAAAATACTTTACTGCTAAAAATGCCAGTGATCATCTGAGCCTTCAGCGAGTTGTAATATTTTTGATGGTGGAGAGTCTTGCCTTAATATGGATGACTGCTGAATCATCAGCAGTGGTGGTTGCTGCAGGTTGGGGTGGCTGTGGCAATTTCTTAGGACAATGAACTTTGCTCCAGCAACTGACTCTTCACAAAAGATTTCTCTATAGCATGATGCTGTTTGATACCATTTTACCCACAGCAGAACTTCTTTCAACAGCAGAGTGAGTCCTCTCAAAACCTTCCACTACTTTAACAACTAAATTTCTGTAACATTCTAAATCATTTGTTGTTATTTCAACGATGTTCACAGTATCTTCACCAGGAGTAGATTCCTTAAGAAACCACTTTCTTTGCTCATCCATATGAAGCAACTCCTCATCTGTTCAAGGGTTATCATGGGACTGCAGCAATTCAGTCACATCTTCAGGATCCACGTCTAATTCTAGTTTATTTTTATTTTTATTTTTATTTTTGCTCTTTCTATGTATCTGCAGTTGCTTTCTCAGTTGAAGTGTTGAATCCCTTGAAGTTATCCATGAGGGTTGAATTCAACTTATTTCAAACTCCTGTTAATGTTGATATTTTAACCTCCTCCCATGAATTATGAATGTTCTTAATGGCCTCTAGAATGGCGAATACTTTACAGAAGGTTTCAATTTACTTTGTCCAGCTCCATCAGCGAAATCACTATCTATGGCGTTTATAGTGTGAAGAATGGATGTTGTGTTAGCAGGCATGAAGACAACCCATGAATCTTGTGCATCTCTATTAGAGCTTTTGGGTGACTAGGTGAATCGTCAGCAGTAATATTTTGAAAAAAAAATCTTTTTTTCTGAACAGTAGGTCTCAATAGTGAGCTTAAAATATTCAGTTAACCATGTTATAAACAGATATGCTGTCATTCAAGCTTTCTTGTTCAATTTATAGAGCACAGGCAGTGTAGAATTAGCACAATTCCAAAGGTTCCTAGGATTTTCTGAATGGCCACAGACATTGGCTTCAGCCTAAAATCACCAGCTGCATTAGCCTGTAACTAGAGAATCAGCCTGCCCTTTGAAGCTTTGAAGTTAGACATTGACTTCTCTTTAGATAGGCTATTCCTCCTTGGCTTGGATAAGGCTGTTTCATTTATTGTTTCACACAGTCACCTTCATCTACGATCTTAGCTAGATCTTCTGGAAAACATGCTGCAGCTTCCTCATCAGTACTTGCTGCTTCACATTGTACTTTTATGTCATAGAGACAGCTTCTTTCTTTCGATCTTATGGACCAAGCTCTGCTGGTTTCCAAATTTCTTTTTGCAACAACCTTACCTCTCGGATTTCACAGAATTGAAGAGAGTGAGAGCCATGCTCTGGATTAGACTTTGGCTTAAAGGTAAACCTAATCCAAAGCCAAGGTGTTGCCTTAGTGGGTGATATGATCTTCCATCCACATCACTACAACTTTTTCCATATCAGCAACAAGACTGTTTTGCTTTCTTATCATTCATGTCTTCACAGGAGTAGCACTTTAAATTTCCATCAAGAACATTTCCTTGGAATTCACAGTTTGGCTAATTGACACAAGAGGCCTCATTTTTGGCCCATGTTGGCTTTCAGTGTGTCTTTGTCACTGGGCTTAATCGTTTCTAGATTTTGATTTAAAGTATAAGATATGCAACTCTTCCTTTCACTTGAACACTTAGAGGCCATTGTAAGGTTGTGAATTGTTATAATTTTAATATTGTGTTTCAGGGAATAGGGAAGCCTGAGGAGAGGGAAAGAGACAGGAGAATAGCCAGTCAATGAATCAGTTAGAACACACACATTTGTAGATTAACTTTGCCATCTTGTATGGGTACCATTTATGGCACCCCAAAACAATTGCAATAGTAACATCTAAGATCACTGATCACAGATCACCATGAAGGATAATAATAACAAATTTTGAAATATTGTGAGAATTTCCAAAATGTGAGATAGGGACATTAAGTGAGCACATGGTGGTAGAAAAATGCTTCCCATAGACTTGCTTGATGCAGGGTTGTCACAAGCCTTCAGTTTGTAAAAAGTGCAATATCTGCAAAGTACAATAAAATGATGTATGTCTGTATTTCAGAGAACAGTTTTCAAAACCAACATCATTTTCAGCAAAGCCTGCCTGAATCTGGCAAAACATTTGAAGTTTAAAATATGCTTCCTCTTTCATCAGTAACTTACATTCATATTTTCGGGTACTCATTGCCCAAAGCAGAGAATTAAACAGCATCAATTATAAAAGCATGAGTTAACAATGAGGAATGGCATCTGTTTACTGGCTTTTCTTACTAACTTTTATTATATACATTTGTCTCTTTTCATCTTTACAATGACATCTAAGTGGTAGCTATTTTTTCAGCTTACCAATGAAGAAACTGAAACACAGAAAGTTTAAATTACTTTTCAAAGCTACACAGTAAGTCAGAGAAAGAGCTAGGTCTCAGGTAGCCTGCACATTCATTTGCAGTAGAATTGCAGTGAGTTGTGAGGATAGAAATATACATGGCATAGCGAGAAAAGCACTGGATTAGAGGCCAGAACATTTAGGTTTGCATTTTCACTGTGCTTTTTATGAGTGACTTGGGAAAGGCTTTTGGCTTCTCTCAGGTTTAATTTCCTCAGTCCTTATGTGGAGATGATGATGATGGAGATAATACTGATAAAGAGAAGGATGCTTCTTTTTATACTGCAGCTTTGTTGTGAAGGTAAAAGTTTGTGAATGTAGTTGTCAAATAATTTTCATTTTTCTTCACAATTTCCATTGCATTATTTCATCCTTGGCATCTTATTGTTAACTTCGTGAATTTGAAATCAAGTTCTGGCTTTGTGTACTCAAGGCCTATATGGTACTCCTCCAAGAACTGTCTACTTACGAGATAGACTTCTCATCCCCCTCCTTTTTAGTTCAATTCTCCTGATTTGTTTAACTTGGGGTTTCTCAACCTTGGAACTATTGATGTCTTGGACTAGATAATGCTAAGTTGTAAGGGCTGTCCTGTGCATTGAGGGATGTTTGTCAGTATTGCTAACCTTTACCCAAAAGAAACTAGCAGCAACCTCCCCCTCCCCCATCATAGTTGTACCCATCAAAAATGTCTCCAGGCATTGCCAAATATCCTGGGGTAGAAGGGTGCAGACAAAATTGCCTCCAGGTGAAAAACACGGGTCTAACTTTGTGATCTTTATTTTCTTCTCCCAGACTCAGAATTTGTGTTTAATTCAGCTTCAGTAATGTAAAATATATACTTCTCTTGAGCTGTGTTTTGTCCCAAAATAATGAATGAGCCTTTCAGATTATTTCATAACTCGAGACACTTTGTGAAATTATCCACATTGTGCTTTGAAAATACAATATAATTGAGTTTTAAAACAACTAATCAAATTTTTCCCGTAGATTAGTTCAATCCATTTAAGTCACAAATATTTTTTAAAGAAATCTGTGCTTTGATTATTAAAAATATATAAACCTAATTTTTTTACACTGAGAAAGGGAAATCTTCTTTATGTAGGCTTTACTAACTTGACAGATGACTTTAAGCCATGATGACGACTAGTTGTACCGCAGATGAGATTATGACAGGGAAGACATTTAAATAACATATACATTTGATCTTAAAATGTTTAAAAATTAAAATTAATGTGAGTTTATTAAGAAAATGTACTTCAAAATCTAGATGTCCTAAAAAGGCAGCTATAAAATATTCATGAGAAAAACATAAATTAATTTAGTAGTTATCTTGACTCTTGTGGAACAAAGCAATTTTAGTACCCAGAGACTTAAATTTCCCTTGCCACAGACAGATGAGAAATTCATTGTTTGACATGGTAAATAGACCCACTCAGTTGATATATTTGAGGCATCTGTTACTTTGACATTTGAATTGTTATTGAAAACGTTTCCTCCCTGAACTTTATATAAATAGGAAAAAAAATTCTGTTTGCTATTAGGGAAGTTAAAATGGGCAAAGGAAGTGACTACAAACAGATTCACTTTGTCCTTGTTGATAGAGGTTCACCAGAAGGAGCATTTTTGTTTAAAAGGCTTTGTGAAATATTTATAAGGGAACATTTTGAATTAGGTGGCCAAGAACTGTGTGTGGGAATGTTTGAATACAGGTACCTTGATTCTATTAGTTCTGGTCCCATCTGTAGATATCTTGTTCTGAAAGGGTATTGTCAGGTCACTTGTTTATGCCTGTGGTTCTTGCCCTAATTTAAACAAAGAGAAGTCATTTGTAATTTTCTTTCTGAAATCTGCTTTTCCCCCTCAGATTTCTAGAAATCAGGCAGTTTTCTTCTAGTAGCCTTCCAGATATTAGGTAGATAATAGCATGGATGAAAATTGGTGGCAAAAAGTGAACAGATCAGAACGTGAATCTTGGAGTGAGCCTAGAATGACATTTTGAGGAACTAGGGTCTTTTCTTCCATAGATCTTCCATGCTTAAGGTTCCTTGAAGTTTCCTTCAGCTGGTTGAAAGACCTTGCCATACTGTGCCTATACCATCTTCCCACAGATGAGTTTCTCCATCAGGAAATCCTCCATAAGTAACTCTCTCAGCATTTCAAAGAACTGGAGCTCATCAGAGAACACTGGTAGCTAGGTCTCTGCAGACCACTGCTGAATTTTCTCAACATTGGGGTTTCTTAGTTTCCTCCTACTATCAGAAAAAAAAAATAGATTATGGATTACCGATTGTCTGGAGGTGAGGCCTTGGGGTGAGAACAAGGAGTACTTGCGAGAGCAATGAAAACCTTTTAAAGCAATTCTGTGGCTTACAGTTTTATGAATAAATAAGATTACTCTGGCTGCTCTATGGAGGTGAATGTGAAAGGATCACAATGCGTGTTAGGAGATGTGCTAAACCTTTGCAGTTGTGCAGGTGAGAGATAATGCTGGACAAGGATAATGATAGTGGAATAGAAAAAAAAAATTTGAGAAATATTTTGGAAGTAAAACAAACAGAACCTAATGAATTTGATAACATGTATGAGAAAGAGTGAAAATAAAGATGGCACCTAGGTTTTTGACTTAAGCAACAGATGGTTCATGGTGCCATTTATTCACATAAGTAACCCTAGGAAGAAACACATTTTAAAAGGAGAAATTTAAAATTTGAGTTTTAGATGTTTTGATTTTGACAAGCCTGTAAGTCATGAAAAAATGCAGTTAGATATATGCCTGGAGTGCAGGGGAGATAATTACTAAATTTTGACAGGGTGATATGCTGTCTCCCATATAACTTTTTATTACTCTTTTTGTGAATGAGAGTTTTTAAGAGGGAAATTTGGTTCTTTACTTCAACCTTCCTTTACCTTTCTGCTCACATAAAGAGCATCAAAAACAGAAATTCTTCTCTGATTGGCATTGGTGTTCATGTTCCATTGATGATAGCAATATGTTTGTCTTCATGGTAAATGGGGTGTCAATCTGGTTATCTCGTATCAGAAGACTCCTTCATAGTTTAATCTCAAAGCTGAAAAAAGATTAATGGGAAATGTCATAGTGATACATCCCATGCTTAGAATTCAATAATTTCATTTTAATCAGCTGCACATTATTGGTAACACTGAATCATAACTTTGCTTGCTTTTCAAAGGTACCGTGACCTTGCATAGCCGTATGAAGTGAATTAAAAAATCTGGATCTATTTAGTATATTTTATTAGAACTATTGATGTTTTTTTTTTTCTCTCTCTCAAGAGAAACGTGATACCTTTAAATTATCAACAAACTGTCACACAGCAAAATAAAACAAAAGAAAACAACTTTACTAAGGGATTGTCTGAGAATTAGATAGCCTTGTACAGCATAATGAGTATCTCTGCCTCTAGAATACTGTATTAAACTGGAGGGGTATAAAAGAACCTGACTTTTACCACTTGGCATTTTCTTTATTCTTAAAATCCAACCCATATTTTGGGAGGTGGGATTTCATGTTGACAGTTAAATATGAAGTCCTAATTCATTTTGGATAATTTGGAAATGAAATTGAAAAATACCTTTTGCTAACAGATAATTTATACCACAAGATTTACTTTACATAATATATCTTTATGAGAATTTCAGAATTCAGAAGAAAAGATATATCTTCTGCATAATATGTCATCTCTGAATATTTTCTTTAATGTGTTTTGAGTTTTTTAGGCTTGGAATGATTATTACTGTAAAAGTAATTTTAACATTCTCTTTGATACAATGCAAGGAAAAAGAGAACAATCAGTCTATTGTCAGAATACATAATCATATGGTTCAGGTTAGAGAAAAAAAGGATCTTGACATTCAAGCAATTGGAAAGTATCTTAGAACTCAATTAACCTAGCATTTGCATTTTTCAAACAGCAAGTTTTTGTGTGTTTTAGACAAGTGACACAATTTCCCTGCTATTTTGATATATATTATTTGAAACTCTGGCTACTCTTTATCAAAAAGAAGAATCTAACTTATCTGGATAGAAAAGTTTTCCAGTTTGATCGAAACAGCTTGGATGGAAACAGATCTTGGCTGAATCTGAAAACTGCAAGTTAACTATAACCTATATAAAGGTTTGAAGTAACTTGGTTTTTCCTCAACCATTTTTACTTGTTAATAGTATTTTGAGGGCCGGGTGCGGTGGCTCAAGCCTGTAATCCCAGCAGTTTGGGAGGCTGAGACGGGCGGATCACGAGGTCAGGAGATCGAGACCATCCTGGTTAACACGGTGAAACCCCGTCTCTACTAAAAAAATACAAAAAGTAGCCAGGCGTGGTGGCCGGCGCCTGTAGTCCCAGCTACTCGGGAGGCTGAGGCAGGAGAATGGAGTGAACCTGGGAGGCGGAGCTTGCAGTGAGCTGAGATCCGGCCACTGTACTCCAGCCTGGGTGACAGCGAGACTCCGTCTCAAAAAAAAAAAAAAAAAAAAATAGTATTTTGAAATTTACTATTAATAATAATAATAATACTTTGTTTTGGAGAGGGAAATCCGACTGCTATTCTGGATCTGAGCAGGCAATAATCTTCAGCTTTCTTCTGGGTAGAAATGCCGAACATCAGTTCTATGTGTCTTAAGTCCCTAAGACTTATGCTGATTCTCTGCATTTTGCCCAGCCTTGGGCTTCTTGCCTTTGGTTAATGTCAAGTTAACACATTTGTCAGTTATCAAATTTGATTTTTGAGTATGTTGGTGGAGACTGAAAAGGAAATGTGGTATAATTTTAACAGAGTCCAGTTGATTCTCTAAAAGGCTGTGCTAAAGTGCTTCGGGTTCAACTTAAGGAGTAACTGAAGTCTGTTCTTTCTCCACATTAGCTGTGTGATACTGGGCAAATTGTTTAACCCTTTGAGACTCAGTTTCCTCATCTGTAAAACAATACCCATTTTATAAAGCTGATGAAATAAAAAAGTGCCAGGAATAATGCAAGCATCAAAGAAATAGCTATAGAAATTACTATATTTAATTTAATAATAGTTATAATAATACTGTTATCATTATTATTATGTTTCTAGCTTGCCCAAACTGCTTATTGATTTTTCACTAACTCAAGCTAAATTACTAAACAGAGTGTGTTCAGGAGAAAACTTAAATGTTGTTCAGTTGAAGATGGTATATTTCAGCCAGGCTAATGAACTCATTCTTCCAAAAGTTTTTTTTTTTTTTTAAGTATTTTGAAATTGAATTTATAAGATTGTGAAGTGAGAAAGGCTTATTGCTCATGTTGTCCAAATACTTATATACAACTAAAGAATTGGAGTTATAGCTTCCTCAAATTCACATAGCTACTGAAGAGCAGAGCTATTATGGAAGCCTTCTGATTTCCAGTCAAGTGTTCATTTGTTATTACATGCTGCTTCATAAAGTCTGAAGTGACTTGAGAAATAGGTTAACCCAAGAATGTGTGAATGTCTGAGTTTGACCTGCTGCACTAATTCAGGTTGCATATATAGTCGTCCCTTGGTATTTGTGGGGGATTGGTTCCAGGACCCCCACAGATTCCAAAATCCATGAATACTCAGTTCCTTTATTAAAAAAAAGTTGTAGTATTTGGCTATAACCTACACATATCCCAACCCAATACTTTAATCTTTAGATTACTTATAATACCTCATACAGTATAAATGCTATAAAAATTGTTATGTTGTAATTGTTTAGGGAATAATGACAAGAAAAAAAAAAGCCTGTATGTGTTCAGTACAGATGTGATCATCTTTTTTTTTTTCTGAATATTTTCAATCTTCTCTTAGTTGGATCCATGAATGTGAAACACACAAACATGAAGGGCCATCTGTAATGTCTTTCAGGAGAAAATTAGCTCGAGTACTCACTTGCCAGATTACCAGAAATCAAGTAATTCCCTCATAGGGCTCACTTTTCCCCACTCGAAAATCCAAGAACCCCAGGAATCTATGCGGTATAAAAGAAAGAGGGCTGTATCTACCCACTTATTTGAGCAGAACAGAGAGAACTTAGAATTGCATCAATCCGAATTGCCCTTGCTTCCTACTACCAAATGGAGCTTGTGCAGATAGACTGTGACGCAGTCTAACACAGGCTGCTTGTTCTCGACTGGTCCAGAATCCCTGAGAGAGGACCATTCAAGGTTTAAACATCTTTTAGAAAGCATCATCTTATTCTCTTGGTTCTGAGTTAGGCTCAGAGGATCCTTATGCCTAAAGATGGCAGTTCTTCATGCTTAACTTTCTGTGTTCTTCCAGCAGTCATTCTCCGTGATGCTAGCTGTTCCAAATGCACAGCTTTCCTTTCCCTCTCTAAGATCCATGCAGCAGCAGTTCACTGTTTTCTCTTTTCAATCCCCAAAACAAAATAGTTCGTTATATGCTTCTGAGACAGTAGAGCTATCCATTTATGCCTCAGTTGCTAGCTACATCAGCGTTCTCCAAGGAGCTCTGCTTGATTTTATCTTTGGAGAAGAGATCAGTGTCAGCGAACCAATTTCCTCTAGAGATAAAGGTGAATTTCTGGCAGCCTTCCTCAAAGTAGGGGAAGAGTGAAAGACAGTCAACTTGGCAATTGAAGACTCTATTTATATTTTTTGAATGAATAAGTTAAAAAAAAGTAGATGTGAAAATCTATATCAGATCATCCAAGTGATAGGGTCATAAAACCTGAAATTTTATTGTACTTATACATATTTATAATTTCATGTGTAGTTTATATAATTTTATATTTATAATTTTTGTCTCAAAGCTTTGGTTAATCTCTAAGTGTGGGAGAGATTTTCGAGTAAATCTGCAGTATGATCCATTTCTAAACTAAATTTCTAACTATATAATATATATTCTAAATGTTTATGTGTAGTGTGTGCATACATATTTTATAAACATAAACTATTTGGATTTAACATTTTAGAAGATTTGGTTTTATTTTGGCCACATTTACAAAAATGTAAGTACAAATTTAAAATAAGTTTGTGTTTGCCCATTATCCAGCCACAACTTCAAAGCATGCCATAGTTGATAAGTTTCTAGATGTGTTTTGGTGGCAGAGTCTCATCTATGCAGCCAATCTGAATTATAAAGCAACTCCTATTTCAAGTGTTTGGCCTATAAAGAGAATAAAGTGGATGGCTGTAGGTCACACTTAGCCACATCATTTCATTCTCTTGCCAGACAAGGTTGGGAATTGCCTAGAGGAGCTGTTATATACTCTTTGGAACTATCCTTCCCTAGAAAAGAATGTGGCTGTTTGAAAAATCTGTTCCAAGCAGGAAGCTACATCAATGGGGAACTGTTGTTGTTATTATTTAGTTAGTGTCTGGACTTGGCATTTGAGGTGAGATGCCAGTGCTAATTGTCTCAAAATGGATGGCGTGGAACCTTGAATATTTCCACATGCCTTCCTTGGCCAAAGGTGCTTTCACAGAGTTAATAAATATTTGCTCAGTGTCAATTTGAAGCTCAGAAACTCACAAACAAATGTGTTCCTCTAAAGGGCAGAAGCAAGCTTTCTGTAAGAACAGGCCAATATTCCAAACATGTGACATCAGCTTTTGTGTGAGATTTTAGTTCCAGACCTTTGGAGTCTCTTCAGTAAACTTTAGCATGCTCAGGAGAGTTTCCTATACATATGTTTCACAATGGTTTTCAAAATATATTTTTAAAAATACCCTGGAAATTTCAGGAATATCTTGATTTTGAAGAAGATAAATCTGTTAATTAGGGGATAAAACAGAATATAGTAATGATTTAGAGTTACTTAGTACTATAAATACTTCTGAAGACTTTTATTAATGGAAAAGAAATTGAGGAAACAATACTAATTATATCTTCCAACATCTGGACTGGGAAATTAAGTCAGTGCCTAATTGCAGACCTACTTATTATTCTAACTGAAGATTCTTATAAGCATGACTGCCTATGCTGGTTCTAAGTCTTACAGTTGAGGTATAAAGGAAGATGAGGAAGAGGGGGTTTCTCATGGGTCTCCTGTCCAGCATTTTATTAGAGCTCTGCATTAATTGCCTTTTGTGCAAACACTACACAA
This sequence comes from Piliocolobus tephrosceles, assembly GCF_002776525.5. Lineage (NCBI taxonomy): Eukaryota > Metazoa > Chordata > Mammalia > Primates > Cercopithecidae > Piliocolobus > Piliocolobus tephrosceles. Next base: position 147,207,026 of record NC_045435.1, on the reverse strand, counting down.
GTGGTATTTTATTGTCATTCTGCTATTGTGTCCACACTTTCTTTGGAAGTATTCTTCTGGGAAAGGTATGCTTTGGTTTCAGGATAGGATTTAGTCATTTATGAGTCCTTTGACTTTTCTCAAAACTGAAAGTTTCACTCTTAATCACTAATATTAATGCATTTTTTATTCATCTATCCTTTCCTGTCATCTCCACATACTAAGATCTCATTTTTTCTCATATTTTTAGTGTCTCCTTTCAAATTGGAGTATCTTCCCTGTCTTCTAACATTTGAAGTTTCTCAGTCTTGGAAAAACGAACAAACAAAAAACAAACCCAGTGCCTTCTATTTGACCTTGATGTCCTTTCTTTTGACATTCATATTTCTTTTATTTCTTAACCACGCTTTTCAGAGAGGATTTCTCTAATGATGATCCTGTGCCTTACCACTTGCTTTATCTGGTTATCACTTAATTGAGTCCTAAAACACCTGCAAATTGATTTTTGGACATAGTGCAAGAGGTGTATAGGAGAAATCAAACATGTGCTACCAGATAGTTCAAAGGTGAGCAGCTGGCAAAGGCAGACTTTACATCCTCTGCGACATCACTACCCAATGTGGTAAGCACTAGCCTCATGTGGCTATTGAGCAACTGAAATATGACTAATGTGACTGAGGAGGTGTCTTTTAAATTTTACTGCATTTTAATTAATATAAATTTAATTTTAGAAATTGATGTCTACTTCAGTTATTGGAAAACCTTTAAGTCTGTTAAGAACAAAGTATGTCAGTCTACTTTTTCAACCATAAATTTTATGAAATCTAAATATGGAACAAGTATTTTTGCTAAAATTTTTGCATCCAAATTGGGATGTGGTGTAAGTGTAAAATACATAGCAGATTTCAAAGACTTAGTACTAAAAGGGAGCATATAAAATATCTCAATAATATTTCTAGGCCTGCTGTGGTGGCTCATGCCTGTAATGTCAGCACTTTGGGAGGCTGAGGCAGGTGGATCACCTGATGTCAGGAGTTCGAGACCAGCCTGGCCAACATGGTGAAGGCCCGTCTCTTTTAAAAGTACAAAAAACATAGCCAGTCGTGGTGGTGGGCACCTGTAATCCCAGGTATTTGAGAAGCTGAGGCAGGAGAATTGCTTGAACCCAGGAGGCAGAGGTTGCAATGAGCCGAGACCATGCCATTGCACTGCAGCCTGGGCAACAAGAATGAAACTCCGTCTCAATAATAATAATAATAAAATATTTCTAAAACTTTTGGTTATGGGTTAAATTTATAATATTTTGGATATACTAGGTTGAGTAAATTGAGTAAAATATATTATTAAATTTACCTCTTCATTTTTGCCTTTTTAATGCAGCTACTGAAAAATTTAAAATTACATCTGTACCTTGTATTATATTTCTATGAGCTATTGCTGCTCTGGAAACTCAAAAAGAACTGACTTCTAAGTTTTGGCTGGGGCTGGAGTTGCAAAGTGCTACTCATAAGAAAATAATGAGTATTCACCTACTGGTGTCTGTGGTGGAAGTAAAGGGACTGGTGAGAAAATCAGAGTCTGACCAGGTGATAGGAAGCTACATTGAAAATACGTGTAGGGCAAGGATTAAACTAAAAGGAGTACTCAGTGAGAAGCTCTGCACACAGTGAGGAACTGTGGCCAGCTGTACTGAATGGATTCGTTTAGCTATGAAGTAAATGGGTTACTGGAAATTATATAAATTTCATGAATCAGGAACAAAAGTAGCAGTTGTGACAAACCACAGGGATTCTCTCTCATTTGTTTTTTTACCAAGGCAAAGATTTCAAGGTACTGAACCAGAAAATACTATTATAAACTTAATTTGCCCCCTTGCTGGTGGCCTAAGACAGTATCTATTGTAATTCGAGGTAAAAAGCAATTTGAAGGGGTGTTCCAATACTTTGGCATAAGAAACCCATTCCCTCTCAAGGTAAGGGCTAAAGCATTCAATTATTTTTTCTTTTGTATTTAGTTTGACTTGACAATTCATTAAGATCTTCCACATCTGTATTATTCAATGTGAACATTCTATTTTTAGACTTTGGGAAAACTGAATAGATGTGGTACAACTCACCTAGAAGCAATATTTTTGAAACCCCAAATGCCCTTGGCATAGATAATTATTTTGCCCTACAATAATGATTATGAGTATGGTTCTACAGGGAAAACGGGAACTCCCAGTTTTCTTCCCACTTTCTGTTGTATCCTCAATAGCACCTGGACTGGGATTTCCAAAGGTGAGTTCTAGGATTAAGAGGTGATGGTTGTCCCAAGATTAAGGCCTTTGTTTGAGAACCATAATGATCCCATCCATTTAAATAACTTGAACCTTTCTGGTCCTTTGCCAGCGAAGGTCCTTTGTCTTTTTCTTATAAGAAGAAGGGAATAAACTTTTGATGTGCACACGCTAGCCTCTGAAATCTGGGGCCTGCCTTTCGTCCTTACTAGATGCATGTATGACTTTAAACACAGCACTTATACATCTTAAACTGCAGTTTCTTCATGTGGAAAAGATGAATTATATTAATATCTATGTCATGAGGTTTTCTAGGGATTAATAAGATAATGTCTGCAAACTTTTTATCACAATGCTTGGTATACAGTAAGAGCTTCACAAGTGTGAACTTTGTAATTATTTTCTATTAAACACTCTGTTGGAAAATTTACTTTTTAATCTTCTTTAATCTCTATAACCATTTGCTGAGGTAAGGATTTTTATCCCTCTTTCACACATGAGAAAATAGAGGTTTAGAGAAGAGATAAACTAATTTGCCTGAAATTGCTACATTTGAAGGCATGATCCAAAAGCATAGGTGACTTAAGAGTACAGGCTGAACTCTGTGCTGTGTGTTGGAGAAGGTTATAGGGACTTTTTCTACCTCTAGGTCTATGTCTATAAAAATGAGGAGTATAATTATACCTATGCCTAATATTTTTAAGAAGTTAAATAAGTTAATGTTTGTGAACATTTAAAATCGTGCCTGGAATGCACTAAGTGCTACATATAATTTCTTATATAGGATATTAGGTTTACTTCTATCTCTGACTTTAAAGAGTAAAACTGCCTAGGTTCTTGCTAAAGATTTCTTTCAGTTGTAGGTAAGAAATGTAGGTGTTCCAGAGACAAAGAATCCCTCTGTCACTCTGTTACAGCTCACATCTGGTTACAGCCACTTTGTGCACCCTCATGGTTATAACGATGCAAGTGAACAACAGTAACTCTACTTTTTGGTTCTCAAGCAGTGACAGCCTTTTGTAGACCATTGTAAGTCTAGGGTCATACCTTTTTCGTATTTCTTCTGCCAAATGCCAGCCTTCCCCTGTGGCTGGGATTCTTACTCCATATGACTGACATCTAACACATGTTCTGCTGCCAAATGCTTGCTTTTCCTTTGGCTGAGTCTCTGGGTTTGGCACCAGTTTTCATTTCACTTGAGAGATGTGGTGTCAATCAAGTCTGCATTGCTGGGTGAGATAAGTGGGCAGAGAACACATTTTAGAAGTCAATTCGTAGAGCTTTGGGATTATAACTGGGTTGGGAGATTTAGCAGAGAGATCTCAGGCTTTCCTTTGCTCTATGCTGCACCACTAGAATGTATTGCAGGGAGGTTTTTTTGTTTTGTTTTGTTTTGTCTTTCTTTTTTTGCCTTATAAATGTAGACTTTTTGAAGGACAAATTCTTGTCTGTATGTTCAGCCAGACTTGTTATAGGAAGGGGACCAAAAATATATATATAGTTTCTATACTACACTTATTTTGAGAAAATTTCTTGTAGATTAAGATAATTCTAATACTTGATGTTTGTGTTTCTAGCAATGTTTTAATGGAAGGATATGGAAAAAACAAGATTAATACTCAATTACAAGGAGATTGAATGTTAAGCTTGTGAACATTTCACCAATGATTTAAAAAAATATAAAATGCGGCCCTCAGACTTTCTATATGTTTGAATGAACTCATCAATATTTGATTAGGTCGGACTTTACATATTTTTGAATGAAACTTATCAAAATTCTGCTTTAAGAGACACATTTCAATACCGGGGGGGCTGACAAACTATATCCTGATGGCCAAAACGGGGACTGATGCCTTTTTTTTTTTTTGTAAATAAAGTTTTATTGAAACAGAGCAACATATTTATTTAGAAATTGTCGATGATTGCTTTCATATTGCAAGGGCAAAGTTGAGTTATGAAAGAGATAATATGGCTTTCTAAGACAAAAACAATGCTATCTGGCCCTTTCTATCTACTCAATTAAGCCCTAGACAATATGTAAACAAATGAGCATGGCACTGCTCTGATAAAACTTTATTTACAAAAATTGAAAGTGTGCCAGATATGGCATGTGGCTATAGATTGTGGACCCCTGGTAAAGTGGAAATAGAAGGCATTTCAGAATCAGACACCAGTTATGTGACTTGAGAAACAATACTTAATCTCTCTGTATCTCAGTTTGCACGTGTGTAAAGCAGGGATATCAATGCCTAGCTCATATGATCTTTGTGAGAATAAAATAAAATGTATGATCAGGAACTAGCACATATGAGATTCTCTAAATGTCTGTTAGTGCCTTTTTATTTAACACTTCATGCCCACAGTCTATCTGCAGCTTAGAATTGCATAAAACGTACGACAATATCAGCTTTACCCAAACACAAAGGGAGGTTTGTCTCAGAGAAATGGGGATAAATAGAAGATTTATTTTTTTAAAGCATGGTTTGTTTTATTTAGAACTTTTGTTTGACTTATATGAACATATATTGGAAAAGGAAGAGAAGAATTATGTTTAAAAGCCATATTATTTTGACATTACAGACTTCTCCAATTCTAATTTAATCCTAAATTTTGAAAAATATACCAAGTGTTTTGGAAAAATGCCACGCTCTTAAAATACTCAAGAATTTAACGTAGCTTTACATTGTCTGTCCTGATTCTCAATGTTTGAAATATCTCTGCTGCATCACTGAGCCAGCTATTCCCTACAGTCACTTTGAAGAAGCAAGCATCCAAGCCCAAAAGCTGAAAAAGCACTGTTTGCATGTTTTAAAACAGTGAAAAATGAAAGTGTCATAAGCAAAGTGATGTCTTTGGGCCATGGCAGGAATGTTGATGCTGAGAATCATCTATCACAAAATTCTGAATGTGGGATTGTGGAATAGTTTGGTTAGACAAGGCTTAAAAATAATAATAATAAAAGAAGAATAAAAGTCCCTTGCTTTTATTAATAATATGCTTATTTTTTCCTCTAAGTCTAGTATAATCTACTTTCTTCTATAAAATCAAAAGCATCTGATGTAAAAATAAAAATTACATTGGAGCATCACCAGACAGATGGGAACTTCTGAGACAAACTTGTGCTTTAGAGTTAGCTAAAACCTTTGCTCACTTGTGTAAATTGCATAAAAAACCTAACTCCACTGGTCCTCCATTTTCTTCAGGTTTAGTGGGAATAAAATGCTCACCAACAGTGTTATTATAGATATTAATTATATTGTGAATATAAATGGCTACATGGTGGTGTACTTGATCCTCCATAAGTCTAATTCTTTCCTCTATATTATTTTAGACTAAAGGGTATAGAGCATAATTGTAAAGCTGGGATTTGGGAACAACCAGAAAGTATACAACAGTGTGATGGGGGCAACTGAAGCTTTCAATCAGACAGTAAGCCTCCTCTTTATTTTTCTATCCTGCATTTTATTATTATTATTACTATACTTTAAGTTCTAGGGTACATGTGCACAACATGCAGGTTTGTTACATAGGTATATATATGCCATGTTGGTTTGCTGCGCCCATCAACTTGTCATTTACATTAGGTATTTCTCCTAATGCTATCCCTCTCCCAGCCCCCACCCTCTGACAGGCCCCAGTGTGTGATGTTTCCCGCCCTGTGTCCAGGTGTTCTCATTGTTCAATTTCCACCTATGAGTGAGAACATGTGGTGTTTGGTTTTCTTTGTGATAGTTTGCTGAGAATGATGGTTTCCAGCTTCATCCACGTCCCTGCAAAGGACATGAACTCATCCTTTTTTATGGCTGCATAGTATTCCATGGTGTATATGTGCTACATTTTCTTCATCCAATCTGTCATTGATGGGCATTTGGGTTGGTTCCAAGTCTTTGCTCTTGTGAATAGTGCCGCAATAAAATACCTGTGCGTGTGTCTTTATCATAGAATGATTTATAATCCTTTGGGTATCTACCCAGTAATGGGATTGCTGGTCAAGTGGTATTTTTAGTTCTAGATCTTTGAGGAATCGCCTCACTGTCTTCCACAATGATTGAACTAATTTACACTCCCACCTACAGTGTAAAAGTGTTCCTATTTCTCCACATCCTCTCCAGCGCCTGTTGTTTCCTGACTTGTTAATGATTGCCATTCTAACTGGCATGAGATGGTAGCTGATTGTGGTTTTGATTTGCATTTCTCTGATGACCAGTGATGCTGAGCATTTTTTCATGTGTCTGTTGGCTGCATAAATGTCTTCTTTTGAGAAGTGTCTGTTCATATACTTTGCCCACTTTTCGATGGGGTCATTTGTTTTTTTCTTGTAAATTTGTTTAAGTTCTTTGTAGATTCTGGATGTTAGCCCTTTGTCAGATGGGTAGATTGCAGAAATTTTCTCCCATTCTGTAGGTTGCCTGTTCACTCTGATGGTAGTTTCTTTTGCTGTGCAGAAGCTCTTTAGTTTAATTAGATCCCATTTGCCTATTTAGGCCTTTGTTGCCATTGCTTTTGGTGTTTTAGTCATGAACTCCTTGCCCATGCCTATGTCCTGTATGGTATTGCATAGGTTTTCTTCTGGGGTTTTTATGGTTTTAGATGTAACATTTAAGTCTTCAGTCCATCTCGAATTAATTTTTGTGTAAGGTGTAAGGAAGGGATCCAGTAAGTATCTTCTTATTCATTTTGCTAAAAGTTTTAGTTGGAAAGTTTAGTAGCACAATTTAGAAACAATTTAAAACACTTTCATATGGAAACAAAATCTTCCTTTGGAAATTCATGTGAAATAAATGGAAGCTTGAAAGATAATGTTTAAATACTAAGTAAGTTAAATGGATTATAGAAAGTGATAAACAGACACCTGTGTTGATAAAGTCCTGTGTGGAATTGGTATGAAAGGCTCTGAGAGAAAGAATGTGACTTTTAGAGATTCAAGATAAAAATTTGACCCCTGGTTCTACTGGCTTCTTATTTTGAACCATTGAATAAGTTTCTTAATCTCTTTGTCTCTCAGTTTCTACATCTGTAAAATGGGAATCATATACATCTGATGGGTAGCTTGTGATAATTAGGATTACATAAAAATGTAACCAGAGAGAATTTCTGAGAATTTGTGAACAGTAAAATAGTCTAAAGATGTAAGTTTTGTTGCTATGGTGTGTTGAAGACTCCATTGTACCAATAAAATGGACTAAGGTGTCAGGCTCAAGGGAAGCCTTTCTTCGAGTCTGATCTCTGCTTGAAGTCATGTTTTAGTCTTACTTTAAACACTTAAAGTTTTTTTTCAGCTAAGTAGGGATCAAATTAAACCTCTTCTGATTTCCCTATCTGTAAATTGAAGAAAATAGGAATTACCTAAATGATTGTTCTGAGAATAAAAAGGAGATAATGCATATAAAATTATCCTACAGGGGCTTACAGATTGGACTCTCAAAACTGTAAGTCCTTCCTTTTTCTCCCATCTATCCTTAACTTATCTCTTGCAAGTTTTTTCAACTTGAAAAAAAAATTCTGAAGCCTAAATTATCTTATAATGGATTTTGACTGTAGCCCTGGAAACTTGTTTCTGAGTGGCATGACTTTAAAAACATCTTCTTGTTTAAGATTGTATATTCACCAATTACTTTGGAGAATTTTCTCTGATTAGCTTTTTCATGAAGATGTAGAATAGGGGGATTATAGGAAGACCACTGAACAATTCAACACAAACCCTTTATATTGTTAAGAAATTATTTTTCTCTGCTTGAGATCTCAGTATTTAATGCTTACTTATATTGTGCCTGTTTACAAGTTATTAGCTGTTTTGTCGGGGTTTTTTTTTTTTTTTTTTTAACACATCAGTACTTTTTAGTATTCTTCAATCCAGAATTTTTACATTTACCAATTAATGAAATATCTTCAGTTGTTCTTTTTTTTTAATTTTTGAGACAGGATCTCACTCTGTCACCCAGGCTGGAGTGCAGCAGCACGATCTTGGCTCAATGCAACTTCTGCCTCCCATGTTCAAGCAATTCCCCTGCCTCAGCCTCCCAAGTACCTGGGATTACAGGCATGTGCCACCATGCCTGACTAATTTTGTATTTTTAGTAGAGACGGGGTTTTGCCCTGTTGGCCAGGCTGGTCTCAGACACCTGACCTCAAGTGATCTGCCCACCTCAGCCTCCCGAAGTGCTGGGATCACAAGCGTGAACCACTGTGCCTGGTCTTCAACTGTTTGTTAACATTAGGACTGGAGTTTAAATTTGTAAACAGCATCTGCTAATTTTTTTGTAAGTCCAACTAGATTATAAACTTCTTAGATTTTTGTATTAAGCTCACATGTCAATTGAACAGGTTTGGCAATAGTGCCAACTCTGCGTATTTATAGAAGTGTTTTTTTGTTTTTGTTTTTGTTTTGGTTCAGGCTAAAATTTATTGCTTACTTACTAGATGCTAGGTCCTCTAGTAAGTACTTTTCTTGTATTTTGTTATTTGGGTCCTCACAATAACCACAGAATAGAGACGATTTTGTAACATTTTCTTTACAGTTTACTAAAGAAAACTAAGGTTCAGAAAAGCTGTGTTAAGGACAGGAAGGAAGGAAGGGAGAGAGGGAGGAAGGAAGGAAAGAAAACACTTGCATACAGTCATGCAGTCACTCAGAAAGTAAATTACATGTCTCAGTTAAAGTGGGTGACCAAAATTTATAACTGTTGTCCGACCCCACTTTTGGCTAAAGTCTTCCATATCCTACATTATACTTCCTCTTCCCCCCTCAAAAAATTGTTTAATTTGAATTATGGAAAACCAGACCAATCCAACCCATTCTTCATAAATGTGTGGTAGCCTAAGCAAGACACCAATCTGAGTTCCAAGATTAATATATGAATAATCATATCTACTCAGTCCGTGTTACAGCAAAGGGTGGGAATTATGCTCTACATTTCTCCTGGTATTTACATGGAAGTCCCATAAAAAATGAGTTGACCACACTACTCCAGGTACTAAAATGTGAAACGAACTCTGTGTTGATCTCGAGGCCCCTGTCTTCCTGCACAAAGTCTCTCAATGCTGGCTTCTGAAAGAGACAGGGGGAGAAAAGATGTTAAAGCGTTTCTCTATACACTCACCAATTACTACCTTTTTATGTCAGGTTTAGTAAAGCATATTAACAAGAGCAAAATTCATACCTTTTGGTATACAGATCAATGAGTTTTAACAAACATATACAAGCTATACAATTGTTTTGCAACACCACTATCAGATTTTAGAATGTAGAATATTCCCACTGGCTCCTGAAGTTCCCTTGACTTCTGTAATCAATGACCATATTCAATCTCATCCTTGGAAACTACTGATCTGATATCTGACCCTAGAATTTTGCTTTTGAAAATGTGATATAAATAGAGTCATAAAGCGTGCAGTCTTTTGTGTCTGTCCTTTTTCATTTAGCAAAATCCTTTTGAGATCAATTTGCTGCATGTTTCAGTAGTTCTTTGCTTTTATTGCAGTTTTATTCCACTGCATAGGTGTAAAACTATTAATATTTATCCATTCATTAATTGATAGGTGTTTGAGTTTTACTTTTTAGTGATAATGAGAAAAGCTGCTATAAACTTTTGTGTACAGGCATGTGTGAAGCCATGTGATAATATATAGGAGTCGGAGTGCTGGGTAATAAGGTAAATGTGTGTTTAACTTTAAAAGAAATTAGGTTCCTAAAGTGACTATATCATTTTGCCTTCCCACAAGCAGTGAATAAAAACTACTTTGTCCACATTCTCATTAGCACTTAATATTGTCAGTTTTTTGTTTTCATTATGTTTTCTAGCCATTTTAATAGGTATATAGTGGTAATTCATTGTAGTTTAGATTTGCATTCTTATAATAATGTGGAACATCTTATCATGTCCTTACTTGTTTTTACGTTTCTTCTTTATGAAAATGTCCATTTTTTATTCATTTATTTTTGTTGCTGTTGTTATTTGTTGTGAGGGTTGGTTTTTTATTAGATATGTTTGTTAAAAGTATTTTCTCACAGTTAATAAATTTTCTTCTCCCTGATGGTATATTTCAAAATGCAAACATTTTTTATTCTTAATTTTGATATTGTACCATATGTTGAGATTGTATTGAATTTATAAATCAGTTTGGGGGAGACTTGATATGCCAATAACATTGGCTTCTCAGATTGATAAGCCTGGTATATCTCACAATTTATTTGGGGTTCCTTTGGTTTCTCTCTCAACATTTTGCAATTTTTAGTATATCAATTTAACACGTATTTGTTTATCCTTGAACATTATTTTTTGTAGTATTCTAAATGATTCTGGTTTTAAGTTTCAATTTTGAACTGTTCATTTATAATATACAGTTGTACAATCAATTTTTGTATATTAAACCTGTATCTTGCTAAATTTACTTAATTTTAATAGCTGTTTTTTTTTCTGAGATTCTTTGAGATTTTCCACTTAAATAATTATGTTGTCAGCAAATAAGAGACCATTTTAATTCTTCCTTTCCATTTAAATACTTTTGTATCTTCTTCTTGCCTTATTGCATTGGCTAGGATCGCAGTATGAGATAGAATTAGAAAAGAAAGAGTAGACATATTTGACTTGTTATCAGGGAAATAATTCTATCTTTTATCATTAAATATAAAGTTAGCTGTGGATTTTATGTAATGCCTTTTATTAGATAAAGTTCCTTTCTGATTCTCGTTTACTGAGGGCTTTCATCATGAATGGATATTGAATTTTGTTGAATAATTTGAGATAATCAAATGTTTTTTTTTAATATTCTGTTGATAGGGTGAATTATACTTGCTAATTTTCCAGTGTTGTGTCTCACTAGGTCATGGTGTATTATGCTTTTTTATATAATGCAAAATCTGATTTGCTCATCTTTTACTAAAGATTTTTATGTGTCTTTAATGAGTGTTGGTCTATAGTTTTCTTTGCTTGTGTTATCTTGGCCTGTTTTTAGTGTTAGAGTAATGATGGCCTTATAAAATGAATAGAAGGTGTTTTATACTTTAAAACAATACTAGAAAAATTAAGATGGAACTCAGCAAACCTGCTTGGGTTTCCTTTCTTCATTTAGTTTGTTCATTTGTTTGGTTGGTTTTTGTTGTTACTACCTTTCTGTCACTATCTAGATTATAAATCAGAAGAGGAAACAGAAGGTAAGAACAAGAAGGTCTTTGTAAGATAATCAATAATTTAGCATGGCAAACATCTCTGAGCAACTAGTATGTATATAATAATATCAGAAGAAAAGATAACGAGAGAACTGAATGATTTTTGATATTAAAGAAGTGAAGATGCATAGATTTTAATGAATCTATATTTTTGCTTTAGCGGTACACTGATGGAGGACTTTAAAGGTTTTATTGAGACCACTAACAATAAAGATTACATTAGTGAAAAGTAGACATAACTCATTGAACAGGATGTGAGGATGTATTAATAGTAAAATAGTGTCTCTCTCTTTCTAATTTGCCTCTTTCTTGGTTATAACAATTTAGGAAGGTTCAGTCTTGGAAAAGTTTCGGGCTTGTCTATTACCTAATATCAGGAAATCCTTTGAAATATTGTGACAATATTGCCTTCAAATTAAAAAAAAATAATGTGGTCCTCAGGAATTGAATAGTTTTTCAAAGACTTCTAAGTTGGTTACATTTAATCAATTTATTTATTACCATTTATCCATTTAGAATGACTCACTAAACATTAATTGAACAAATACTGTGTTCTTATAACTGTAAGTTTTGTCAGGGAATTTATTTCCTAGATGGGAGATAAAGAAAAAACAAAACAAAACAATAAACATATTTGTAATAGAGGTAGGCATAAGGTGATATGAAAGGATGTTAAAAGGGGACCTAATTCTGCTTGAGACAAGCTATCAAAAAGGAGGTATGGTAGATTAATTGCAAAAAAAAAAGATGCCTAATTTTCTACCCTTCCTACATGCACATCCTTTGCAATGTAACTTTGCAGCTGCTCCTATTAAAAAGTAAAATCTTATATTGTTATCTTTCTAATCTGGCTAGCCTTATAGCTTGTTTTGGCTAATGAGTTACAGAAATGATCATATGCCAGTTGCAAGAGTAGGCTTCAAAGGGCCTTGCATGCTTCCACTTTGTTGTTGGAATTTTGATTCTGACATATGAACAAGCCAGAAATAGCTTGCTGAAGGGTGAGAGGTGTACATCTAGTCGCTTCTGTTGTCATAGCCCACAGCTAGCCAACCTGCATGAAAAACCTGCAGATGCTCAAAAAAGCTTAGCTGAGAATAGATGAACTATCTAGATGGGCCCAGTCTATGGTAACAACCCATAGACTAATTGGCTCTTGTTAAAAACACTGAATTTTCAGGTAGTATACTATATAGCAATAGTTAATTGATAAGAGAAGCTTATACCTGAGCTGAGTCTGAAAACTATATAGGACTTCATATTTTCTTGTACAACGTGCTATAAATATGTTAGACTCCCAAATTAGTCATGAAACACTAACCTATAGGGTACTTGAGAAATGAAACTACTTCTACTTTTCATATTAATCTATGAAATCTATGAATCACATTTTCATATTAATTCTATGAAAAAATCCTCATGGTTTCAAACTCAGATGCCAAAATCCATTTTTCCAATAATGTAGGCCAAGTAGCAGAATGAAAGTATTTCATAGCCCTGCCCCCTTCCTTCGGAAACTTCAGTGGTCCTGAGCATTGAGGAGAAAAATACTTGGAGATAGGAGATACATAAAGATAAAATAACTAGGAGAAAGGCAATGGGGAGGGTCTCCAGGCATCTGAAAGGAAAGGAAAGAGTAGGGAGAATTTCTGCAATCATTGGAAGAAGGCATATTTCTGGCTACTACGGCCATTTGTATATAAGGATAATTTAGAAGTTGGTGCCAGATGGTGATAAGTAATTAAAATAAATAAAACAAGGTTGGTGATTTAGAGTGTTGTGAAAATGATGTTCTGTTACATGAGGTGGTTGGTGAAGTCCCCTCTGATAAGGTGATATTTGAGCAGAGATTTACGAAAAGGAAGGAGCAAGCATTTCGATATCTAGGGGAGAGCATTTTAGGCAGAAGTATCAGCAAGTGAAGGCTTTGAGGCAGTAGCATGCTTGGCTTATTTGAGGAGCATAAAAGACAGCTGGGCTGGAGCTAAAGCGGGAGGAGGAAGTGGCAGTAGATAAGATTGGAGAGATATGAGGGACCAGATCACCTAAGGCCTTGTAGACCTTAGTACGGACTGAAATTATACTCTGAATGAGACTGGAAGTCTTTGAAGACTTTCAAGCAAGGAATACATGAACTCACTTACATTTTAAAAGGATCAATCTTCCTGCTGTGAAAAGATAGACTAGCAGACAATGATAGAAACAGGGAGATAAGTTAGGAGACTATTACAGTAGTCCAGGCTAGATAAGTTAGGAGGCTATTACACTAGTCCAGGCTAGATATGACAGTGATGTAGCCTGGGAAGAAGTGATGAGAAATGGTTGGTCTCTGTATTTATTTAAAAAGTGGAACCAACAAGATTCACAGATAATTTGACACAGAGTGGGAGAGAGAGATGGAGATGTAAAAGATGACTCTAAGGTTTAGGGACCCATAAACTAGAAGAGAGGGGTTGCTAATTACTGAAATGGAACTGACTGAGGGAGGGGCAGCTTTCTGGAGAGGACTTCACGTGTTTAGTTTTGTGTATATTAGGATTGAGATGTCAGTTAGATCTCCAGGGCTGCTGGATATCTGAGTATGGGAAGAAAGGGACAAACTGGATGGGATTTATAAATCTGGGAGTCAACAGCATATAGATTGTATTCAGGAAGAGGGAAACAATTAACATAAATCTCAGTAAGAGCCTAAATAGTCCTTCATTCATTCCTTGTGCTCCGAGATTCAGGTTATGGATGAAAATACCTGGTGATTTCCTTCAGAGAAGGAAATCTTTCTCAGAAAGAGGTGAGGGTGACTTAAACCAGAATGATAGTCTTTTCTCTTCATGAGCTTAGTTTCCTGTGTGGATTAGCAAAGGCGTTCCATGACTTTGGGCTTGCTTTCAGCCTGCAATACAGATGCCTCTGGGAGTTGTTGTGAATCTTGGTTTATTAATATTTGCAAAAGTGCTTTCAGGGCCTTTGTTGAAAGACATTATAGAGAAGCAGAGGGTTATTATTAAGGATGACATTTGCTCATTGTGATTAAAAATGACAAAATGAAATTTCAAGTGCAGAAGTCAACACTGCAATTCAGTGTACAAAAGTGTCTTTGTATATCAACATCCAGCCAGATAAGGTCCATCTGTGTTACAGAGATTTTTGTAGTTGCTTTTAAATGAAGATTGGTTTTGAAGTGGGAATTCAATGTAAGCAGACATCATCAGAGGCCAAAAATATACCATTTCAGCTAATTGCATCTGTTTGCACATTTTTTTTTATTCACCCACTCCTTAATTTATCCTGGACTGCAAATGGAGCCAGAGAACTGTGCATTGAGGTCATATCCACATGGTTTTATTTACCATTGCACACAGAATTTTATTGGGCTATAAAATAAATGGATTTCCTCTGAAGCAATTAGAACAGTCCCTTCTTAGGCCATTGTGCAGATTAGCCCATACCCATGGGCTCTTCTGTGGAAGAAGCCTGCGTTATGCAGAGAAGGAATGGGTTAGGAGCTCAAGGAGAGTGGTGGGAAGTTGCTCCCCATATTTCTGTTATTTTCTCAGAAAATGTATTTGTGACCCACAAGCTAAACCAGATGCAGGCTATATTTTAATAAAAAGCAGACTCAAGGCTGGACATGGTGGCTCATGCCTGTAATCCTAGCACTTTGGGAGGGAGAGGCAGGAGGATCCCTTGAGCCCGGGAGTTCAAGACCAGCCTGGGCAACATAGGGAGACTGTCTCTAAAAAACAAACAACAACAACAAAACAGACTCAGACACTTGGACTTAGAAAGATACTTGGCTGACAATATGTTTGAGGCAAAATTAAATGTGGATGAGATTGGGGAGACAAAAAGAAGACTTCCTAGAAAATTCATTTTGTAGAATTTTAATTTTCTTTCCCTTTAACCTGTTAAGGCAAATTATCCAATATGATATAATACACAGTTTGGCATAAATGTAAAATGCTAGAAAGCACTATGGTAGTGTTTCTGAACTTCCCACCATTCCTTTCAGCATCACCACCGAATACCCAAATAACCTCGATAAAGTTTTTTCACTGTATTGCTCTTGGCTCAAATCCGTTGTGTAAACAGTGACTTTAGAGTGCAACCCTTCTTCCCTTAGTTTCACTTGGAGACCAATTCAATACATATCAAGAGCACAGCAAGAGCTGGAGATACAAACTGCCCTTCTTTACCTACACACGTACACATGAGGAGATGACTCTATGAGTCTTCTCAGTAACTTCTAAACCTCTCAGTCAGATCAAGAATTACAAAGAGTTTTCAGAGATCTGAGAAGAAGGTTGGAAAACAGGTTTCTTTGGAGATAGCATATTGCTGAGTCTATTGTTCCCACCATCACTTAGGAAGAGCACAGTCCTGCCACTTTGAAATCATATGTTTAGTGAGGGGGTCCTAAAAGAGTCAGTCTCTCAAAGAGTATGGGTATGTATCACCTCCAATTGCCAAATTTATGCCTCAAAGAACAAAAACAGATCATGGACTGGGACCTGACTATATCCTAGATCTCTAGAGGAGATTGTAGGATTTGGCAGAGGTTCCAGGAGAGTACTGTTGTATTGGAATTGTCCTGACTTCCCTAAGTATGTTTGTGCTAAGGACGTTTAAGCATTTTTAAAGATTATGTAGACCATGAAATGTGGGGGAATAGCATAAAAGGATTGTATTCAATTTCATTATACTCGGGTAGACTTAGAGGGTTAAGGAGACTTCAGCTTAAGTTGAATGAGAGAAATAATCCACCAACAATGAGCTGGTGTTTACTCAGTATCTTACATATTCCAGATATGCTTTAATGGCAAAAAATCCTTTTAGATGCAATCTACCTAATGTCTCTTCTATTCCTGCAAAGGAGAAGTTCTGATATGGGTTGAAGACAAATGAACCCTCATTATAGAAGTAGGTTACACTCCTAAAGGGTAAAGTTATCAATCTATGGGAGTGAAAAGATTATAAATGGTAGTGATGTTGGGCAAATGTTCTCTTTAGTGTGCCCTCTCTTCATTTTTATTGTGCTCTTGAATTTTAACTGTCTTCTCTTGTGCAAGACCTTGATGTAACTTCTGATTCTGAGTTGCTTCCATTGATTGGAAGGATTATAAAAATAGGAAAATCCCACTAAAAAGGGAGAAACGAAACCAGTAGCAAAGACTAGATTTTGAGATGAATGTGTGTCTTAGTCTGTTTTGTGCTGCTATAATAGAATACTACAGACTGGGCAATTTGTAATGAACAGAAATTTATTTCTCATAGTTCTTGAGGCTGCGAAATCCAAGGTCAAGAGGATAGCATTTGGCAGTGGCCTTCCTCGTGTGTCATAACAGGATGGAAGACATCACATGGCAGAAGGGCAGAGAGAGAGAGAGAGAGAGAATGAACCCACTCTCATTCATGAGGGTAGGAAGCTCTCATGACCTAAATACCTCTTAAATGTTCCATTTCTTAATACTGTTACAGTGACAACTAAATTTCAACATGAGTTTTGAGAGGATAAAAATTCAAACAATAGCAAGGTGAAAACTGTTTGGAATGTTTCTTTAGGGTCTATCCCAGCATTCTATGGTACAGATAAAGTGGGGAGGGATAATGGAGTGGAATGCCTGGGTTCTTTTTGATTATGGACACAGAAGTCATAATTTTCTCAGATTAAACATCATCTTGGGGATTCTTTCTCGTGTTTACATTTTAGGTGTAGAAAACTTGGGGACCTGTGGGGAAAGCAAAAGAGACAAACATATATTACTATTTTACAATATGCCAGACACGATCTTGGCTGCTTTTAATATGTTATCTTATTGGATCCTTATATCGAACAAGCCTGTGAAATAGCTGCTAGTGGGCCAAATGTGTAGCTCACTCTTGTAATCCCAGCAGTTCAGAAGGCCAAGGTGGGTGGATCACTTGAGGTCAGGAGTTCAAGACTAGCCTGGTGAACATGGTGAAACCCTGTCTCTACTAAAAATACAAAAAATTAGCTGGGCATGGTGGCAAACGCCTGTAATCTCAGCTACTTGGGAGTCTGAGGCAGGAAAAATGCTTGAACCCAGGAGGCGGAGGTTGCAGTGAGTCATGATTGTGCCATTGCATTCCAACCTGGGTGACAGAGCAAGACCCCATCTCAAAAAAAAAAAAAAAGAAAAAGAAAAAAAGAAAAAGAAAAGAAATATCTACTAGTGTATTCATAAAACCAGTGAGGAAAAAGAACCTTACAGAAGTCAAATAAATAGTTAAAATCTCTCATTTGTAAATAGAATACAAGGGATTCAAAACCTGACCTATTTTATCTGAGAATCCTAAAGCCCAGGCCCTTTCCACAAGTGAATGAATGAATGAGTAAAGAAATAAATGAATATTATAAAAATTATTTATTTGGTCATGTTTATTTTGTTCCACTTTGACACAGGAACACATAAAAAAACTACCATTGACTTTCTTCACAGAATTAGAAAAAAACTAGTTTAAATTTCGTCTGAAACCAAAAAAGAGCCCCCATAGCCAAGACAATCCTAAGCAAAAAGAACAAAGCTGGAGGCATCATGCTACCTGACTTCAAACTATATTACAAGGCTACAGAAACCAGAACAGCATGGTACTGGTACCAAAACAGACATACAGACTGATGGAACAGAACAGAGTCCTGAGAAATAATGCCCCACATCTACAACCATCTGATCTTTGACAAATCTGACAAAAACAAGAAATGGGGAAAGGATTCCCTATTTAATAAATGGTGTTGGGAAAACTGGGTAGCCATATGCAGAAAACTGAAACTGAACCCCTTCCTTACACCTTATACACTCAAGATGGATTAAAGACTTAAACATAACACCTAAAGCCATAAAAACCCTAGAAGAAAACCTAGGCAATACCATTCAGGTCATAGGCATGGGCAAAGACTTCATGACTAAAGCACCAAAAGTAATGGCAACAAAAGCCAAAATTGACAAATGGAATCTAATTAAAGAGCTTCTGTACAGCAAAAGAAACTATCATCTGAGTGAACAGGCAACCTACAGAATGGGAGAAAATTTTTGCCATCTACCCATCTGACAAAGGGCTAATATCCAGAATTTATAAGGAATGTAAACAATTTTACAAGAAAAAAAAAAATCAGTCGACGAAGGATATGAACAGACACTTCTCAAAAGAAGGCATTTATGTGGCCAAAAAACATATGATAAAAAGCTCGTCATTACTGATCATTAGAGAAATGCAAATCAAAACCACAATGAGATAACCACCTCACGCCAGTTAGAATGGTGACCATTAAAAAGCCATGAAACAACAGATGCTGGAGAGGATGTGGGGAAATAGGAACCCTTTTCACTGTTGGTGGGAGTGTAAATTAGTTCAACCATTGTGGAACACAGTGTGGCGATTCCTCAAGGATCTAGAACCAGAAATACCATTTGACCCAGCAATTCCATTACTGGATAGATACCCAAAGGATTATAAATCATTCTACTATAAACACATATGCACATGTATATTTCTTGCAGCACTATTCACAATAGCAAAGACTTGGAATCCAAATGCCCATCAATGATAGACTGGATAAAGAAAATGTGGCACATATACACAATGGTATACTATGCAGCCATAAAAAAGGATGAGTTCATGTCTGTTGCAGGGACATAGATGAATCTGGAAACCATCATTCTCAGCAAACTAACACAGTAACAGAAAACAAACACTGCATGTTATCGCTTGTAAGTGGGAGTTGAACAGTGAGAACACATGGACACAGGGAGGGGAACATCACACACCTGGGTCTATTGGGGGGTGGAGGGCTAGCGGAGGGATAGCATTAGGAGAAATACCTAATGTAGATGACGGGTTGATGGGTGCAGCAAACCACTATGGCACGTGTATACCTATGCAACAAACCTACCCGTTCTGCACATGTATCCCAGATCTTCAAGTATAATTAAAAAAAAAGAAAAAAAGCCAGAATAATGGAGATACCATTAAGGACGTCAGAAGGAGAGTAAGTTTGATTTCAGATACACTGAGTTTTTAATGCCAAAAGAGATTTAAACTAGGCTGGGCATGGTGGCTTACGCCTGTAATCCCAGCACTTTGGGAGGCCAAGGCGGGCATATCACGAAGTCAAGAGTTCGAGACCAGCCTGGCACCATGGTGAAACCCCATCTCTGCTAAAAATAAAAAAAATTAGCCAGGTGTGGTGGCAGGCACCTGTAATCCCAGCTACATTGGAGGCTGAGACAGGAGAATTGCTTGAACCTGGGAGGCGGAGGTTGCAGTGAGCCGAGATCATGCTACTGCCCTCCAGCCTGGGTGACAGAGCAAGGCTTCATCTCGGGGTGGCGGGTGGGGGAAAGATTTAAACTATAGAGTCAGAAATAAGGTCCTAGTGTTTAGAAGTCAGTGTAGCATGATATAAATTTGGTCATTATCTGTATGTATTATATTTGAAAACACTGAAGTGAATGAGTGTCAAATGAATTAGAGTGTCAAAAAGGAGGATCTAAGTAGATTTAAATTTTTAGATGGCAGACATTTAATAAATGTCTACAATTGGTAGATTCATTTTGATCTCATAACATTAAATACCATTTACAAAAATTCCCAAAAAAGTCTTTGAGATTTTGAATAGCTCCTTTATAAAAAATTAGGTTGCAGTGAAAAAACAAATGATACAATGATTGAAACAACAAAAATCTAAAGTGTTTTTGAAACCCATTATTAGCAGCACTATTTAACGTGAACTGAACACTGAACTTATTTAAACAGAGTATTTGAAAGCATTAGTAATCTCAATATGTGGCCCTTCCTCAGTTCCTATTTCAGTAGAGTCAAAATTCCTTCCTTACTAATTATTTGGTCTATTTTATCCTCTGAAATCTGGGCAAATGGCACCTCCAGGGTGTTATAAGCAAATTAGATACACAAATAGTAATGAATAATTTTCCATGTCTTATTTTCTGGGCTGTCAATCTTGCCTTAGATTTTATGGGTGGATTCATTTCAACTAAATACAATTCCTTTTAAGACTTTTATAAGAGAAGGAATAATGTTGCTCTCCTATCAATTAGTCCTGAACTCAGTTTTGTGTAAGATGTTTTGAATGGTAAAATGCTGTCACATTTGGCATTTGATTAAAAAAAAACATGATACCTCTCTATTGTTTTTTAATCAGGCCATAACATTCACCAAGCCCTAGGGATATTAGAATAAAACTATTAGAGAAGTGTCAATCACAACATTCTTTCCTTCTTTCCCAAAATAATTACTTATTAAGTACTACCTCTGCACAGGGCTTTCTGATGGGCACAGAAGATGAAGTATAGGAGAAGGAATTCCAATGATAATGTGAAGAGCCTTCTCCTTAAGAAACCTACAGATTGGTAAATGAGATAAATGGGTATGAGAAGAGCTGACATGTCATAATTTTTTTCCGGGGGGCAGGGTAGAAAGAAACCTGAAAGAGTTTAAAAGCAAGAAAGATTATTTCCAGCAGGGAGATTGAGAGAGGCTTTGAATAGGAGGTTATAAAAAGATTGCAAAGTAAAAGAGCTAGAATTAGGTCATTTCTTTGAGTCAAGAAAAATGCACTTGAAGACTCTGTAAAGTAAATCCATTGGTGGAAGCAGAATACTGTTATTTGTATTTGTTTTGGTCATTGTAGAAGCACCAGAGATTGCTGAACAAAGGACCTGAAAAATGCCCAAATCTTCATTTCCAGTTTTCATTTGGTGACTTACAGATGATTTGGGGGAAATTTATTTATGGGTTAGAAGGGCTCCTTTTACAAAATAGCAGAGTAGTGGCTGAGCGCAGTGGCTCAAGCCTGTAATCCCAGCACTTTGGGAGGCCAAGACGGGCGGATCACGAGGTCAGGAGATCGAGACCATCCTGGCTAACATGGTGAAACCCCGTCTCTACTAAAAAATACAAAAAACTAGCCGGGCGAGGTGGCGGGCGCCTGTAGTCCCAGCTACTCAGGAGGCTGAGGCAGGAGAATGGCGTGAACCCAGGAGGTGGAGCTTGCAGTGAGCTGAGATCCGGCCACTGCACTCCACTTGCCTGGGCAACAGAGCGAGACTCCGTCTCAAAAAAAAAAAAAAAACAAAACAAATAGAGTACTTTATTCATTATTATTTAATTCATTTATTCATTCTTTCACTCATATGTTTTCTAAAACATATTAATCGATCATCTATGACATAGAAGGCACTGAGCTGGATACTAGGGATACTGTGGGCAGAGTGACTGGACCTAGTTCCTGCCCTCATAACATATACTATGCAGATCTTTGTTACTCCAAGTATGTCTGGTTGACAGGAAACATCAGCATCACCTGTGAACTTTGAAAAAAATGCACAGCCTCTGCCTCAGCCTTATGGAAATAGAATCTGCATTTTACCTAGATCCTCAGTTACATTTTATCCATAGTAAAAACTGAAAAGATGTTGGAACTGTAGCCCTAAATAGAGCCAAGCAAGTAGTCTGCAAGCTCAGGTGTCTTGGTCAAACACTCAGGAGAACAGGGAAAGGATCTATCTGCAAGGCTTTTCTTTACTGAGAAAGGATTATAGTTTTCAAAATCAACTCCACTTAAGATGACTATCTGAAGGGGAGAGCTAAATCCAAAATATAGCAAATGTGAACACTATAGAGTGACAAAACTGATGAGTTCAGATCTCTTACTCTAAATGCAAACAGAGAGGAATCTTAAAGTATCTCCAGCAGCCTAATAATTTGTTTCTTCAACTAAGTATGATCAACTGTTCTCTTTCCTTGCCTAGAACTTGTGCTTTGTCAGTCTCACCTTGGGCAATATTATCTATCCTTCAGTAACCAGCATGAATAACACCTTCTCCTTGGAGTCTTTCTCAATATTCTAGTTAGAGCCAACCTTTTCTGCCTTTGAATTAACCCAGCAATTGACGTGCACCTCTCTATGATATTGACATATTCTGTCTCAGTGTGCACATGTGCAAGTCTATGACTTATTTCCCTCTCAATAATGCCTTTAAGAAAAACAGGACCATACCATATCTCTAATATACATAGCACTTGACATGTTATTATGCACACAGTAGGTTAATTATGCTTGTTGAATGAACTGAGACATATAAATCACAACTACATTTTTATACATATTTGAGTAGAGATTCACACACATTAACAATACTTAGTGATAGGCCTTGAAAAGTAAAAAATAATATTATTCAACTCAAAGTTTCCTTATTATGGTTAAAAGTTGTATCCAGTGTTATACCATGTGCAATAGAATTACAAATGAAATCTGCAAGGTGTTTTAGATCTAGTTGAAGAGGCAAGGCATTTTACCCCAAAGAATATTTAATGGCAACAGAATGAAGAATATAATACAGTTACTAACTGAACATAATTAAATGCCAAAGTGCAAAATAAGGACTATGAAGATTTGGAAGGTAGGCAGGGATAAATCAGTGTTGGTGAAAATTTCCCAAGAAGTGGGTAGAATAGGTGAGGCTTGAGTTGGGATTTTAAGAATAGATAGTATTGAGTTGAAGAAGATAGGTGTGTAAAATCTTTATACACAGATATTGTAAGTGAGGGAAGAGTAAGAAAAACAGCTTCTCTCAAAAGGAGACTTGATGTTATAAGTCTTGAAGGGAAGACACTTATGTCAGGTTGAGTTTTCCAAAGACGGTCACAATAATATCTCTCTTCTGCATGCTCATCTGAACTGTGGTCTTGTCAATTGTCAGTCAAAAGGAGGGTCTATGTCTCCTCCCCTTGAATCTAAACAGGTTTGTTATTGCTTTAATCAATGGAGTAGAGTGCAAATAATGCTAGGTGACTTCCAAGCCTAGGTGCTAAAAGGCCAGGCAGTGTCTGCCTGATCTCTTGGAATGCTCACTCTCTGATGCTTTCTTTTTGGAATGATCCCTCTTGGAACCCAACTGCTGTGCTATGATAACCCCAAGTCATGTGATGGGTTCATCTGTATGTGTTCTCGTCACTAGCCCAGCTGAGCCCAGTCTTCAAGTCATCCAAGTCTAGATAAGGGGCATATGTGTAAAAAGCCTCCATGTTATCCCAACCCCCAACCATATTGAGTCACTGCTAGCCCTTTTAGTCTCCCCAGCTAAAGTTCCAGACATTATGAAACACAGATAAGCCATCCCCACTGAGTCCCGGTCAAATTTCTGACTCATGAAATCTGTGAACATAATAAAATAATTGTTTTATACATGTCACAAATTTTTAAAAATGCAGAATTAAATAATTGAAACAGGCTGGATACAGTGGCTCATGTCTGTAATCCCAACACTTTGGGAGGCCGAGTCAGGTGAATCACTTAAGGTCAAGAGTTTGAGACCAGCCTAACCAACATGGTGAAACCCCATCTCTACTAAAAATACAAAAAAATTAGCCAGGCGTGGTGGCACATGCTTGTAGTCCTAGCTACTTGGGAGGCTGAGGTGGGAGGATTGCTTGAACCCCAGAAGCAGAGGTTGCAGTGAGCCGAGATTGCGCCACTGTACTCCAGCCTGGGTGACAGAGACTCCATCCCCACCCCCCCCAAAATAATAATAATTGAAACAACTCTGATTTCCCATCTTTTGAGGGACAGTATAGCATGATGGAAAGAGCACATATTTTGGAATTAGAGTATCCTGGATTTGAATTTCAACTCCCTCATTTTCTTACCTCTGGATATTAAGTAAATTAAATTGTTTGAGAACCAGCATCTTCATCTCTAAAATGAGGATGGCCGTACTACAGAGTCATTGGCAAAATTAAATGAGATAAAAGGTATGAGAGTCCACATATAAAATAGATGCCCAATGTGTTGTAGACATTATTACTAGTATTAAAATCTAAAGTGGTCTTGCCATAGGGATCGCCACCATTTACATGAGCCATGAGGATATGGGAGGAGAATGCATGTAGACAAAGGTTCTCTGTGTGTAAATGAAGGCCTTTTCCCTTGTAAGAGTTTACTCAAGAGCTCCTAAATTATACAGATAACAACAATAATAATGAAACTTAAATTATGTTTTGTAGTTTATGCAGGGCTTTAGCACAGTGGTCCCTTAACATTTTGGCACCAGGGACCAGTTTCATGGAAGACAATTTCTCTACTGGGTTGAGCAGAGGAGGGGATGGTTTTGGAATTAAACTGTTCCCCCTCAGATTATCAGACATTAGTTATATTCTCATAAAGAACACAACCTAGATCCCTCGCATGTGCAGTTCATAATACAGTTCATGCTCCTATGAGAATCCAAAGATGCTGCTGACCAGTAGTTGGAGCTCTGTCGGTAATGCTCGCTGGCCCACTTCTCACCTCCTGCTGTGCCGCCCAGTTTCCAACAGACCACTGGTATCCGTCTGTGGCCACAGGGTTGGAGCCCCTTGCTTTGGTAAATGTAACTCTCTTTGTGTGTTGGCACAGTCTTACGAGGAAGATAATCCAATTATACCATTTTGTAGATTTTTAGAAGTAGCTGCTGTGGTGAGTAGTTCAGCATTGGGCCATGATGCCACTTCCTGAATTCAAGTTCCAGCTTTCCCTCTCATTAGCCATGTGACATTGAGAAGGGTAATTAAACTTTCTTGCACCTCAGTTTCATCACCTGTAAAATGGCAATATTGTACTGTTTTTGGAACTGTCTTGAAAATTAAATACAATCATACATATAAAGCACTTAGAACCGTGGTGTGCATAGAGTTGGGTGTTCAATAGCATGTTATTGTTACAGATTAGGCTTTCAAGGGGTTACATTCTCTAGGACTGCACAGGTATAAATACCATCAAACCTAGGCCTTTTGCTGTAAGTCTTATACTACAATTGATTCATATTTTCCTTTTAATTTTTGTTTAGGTGAAGGCTGATCAATGTGCCTCTTGGGATAATGGCTGCTATTTTAAAACACTTTTTTTCTTTACTCTCTGAATGTTCTTATGGAAGCTATTTGTGCAAATTCAGATACTATACTACGTAAGAATTTTACCCAAGGATGATATAGGCCAGTAGCTCTTGTAGTTTATGTGTTGTCTTTAGCAGGAATGCTTTCCTTAGAAAGACTGCCCTGAACACAAATTCTTGACTATCAAAATTCCCTTCGTGGATGCTTCATCTTGATAAGAAACCAAAGACCTTGTTTCTTCCTAGGTATTGGGAGCATCGTCCCCTGTCCTGTCACAATTAGATCTTGAAGATGCTTTTTAGGTCATCTAAGGAAAATGTTCCTTGAAATGAGTTTCTTAACAATTTGTGCTCTTTGTTTAGATTTTCATCTATCTCTACAGCCTTTCCAGACAATGGTTCGTCTCCTGACAATGGCCTCCCTAATGCATGAGACATACTAGTAAAACCTCATTGAACCTCATTATCATCTCTTTTGCATGCTCCGCTATGAGCATATCTCCCCTCTTTCCATTTTATGTTTTCTTCACTCTCTTGATATGTCAATAATCTTTTAATCATCCCTATTTTGCTGTGTTGTATAAAATATATATGGCTTCTCTATTCTGCGCTTTCTTATTTGTGGGATGTCATAGCTGTCAGTGGAAGTGGTATGCAAATACATTGCTGAAGGTGACTTATCTCAGACCTTGTTTTCTTCCACAGGGGGAGAAAAATGTCAGTCTTTAATGAACTCGGAGCTAAAGTAGATTAGCCGTTTTCTTCAGGTAAGATGGATGATGCTATCAATATTATTAAGTCACTAGGTCTGAATTTCTCTGTATGTAAATCCAATGTAATAAGTGCTATTAACATACTTGCCAATCTGTCTCACTGACATATTTTAGTATTTTGGCTAAAGGCTAAAGTAATACTAGTCCAGATTAAACAATTTACTTCATTCAGTTTACTTCTTACCTATTATCATTTGGCAATAGGCATTATTTCTCAATGAGTTCAAAATATACTACATGACAGACAGTTTGTCCTACTTCTTAAAAACAGTTGCTGTATCAGCAGATTAATGAAAAATCTCTTTTATGTAACTTCATTTTAAGAAGTTTAGTAAGGATTTTTGTTTTTGTTTTTATGTGTATATAAAGTATCCCTTCGGTATTTTTGCAACCCTCTAAGAAAACAGCAGCTCATGTAGAAAAGAATGTTTTGGGCTATGATGGCAGAAATGGATGGCTGACCATGCCTTTCTGGAAGAGATTGAGAGACTATTTCTTACAACCATTGTACCTATTACTGCAAAGAGCTGAGTAAAAGGAACAAATCAGTACATTTGATGTATGCAAAATGGGTGTCAGGTGAAAGTGAGTTAAGGTAAAGTTTTCAAAAAGTATAATAATATCTTCTGCTGTAGGCTGTTTCCTTTATTCACTTATAACAGCATTCTTCTGCCAATGACCCAAGCTGCCCATTTCACTTACTTTCTTTAGGAAAAGAATATTCAAGTGAAAATTCAAAGAAAAAGGTTTTAGAGTTTCGCTGGCATTTGCAGTATTTTATCCCTTCACTTATGGAGATATTTTAGTAAAAGCATAACTTTTTCCATTTAGTAGTAGGTGGACTTACTAGTTCCTAAGGTGAAATTTGTTTCTGGGTGACTCTGTGTAACTTCTCAACAAAGTTTTGCCTTCAGATTTTTCTTTTTGGTTTGAATCCAGTTTAGTAATTGGTGAGAGCCACTTGTGCTGTTAGATACCTACTGATTCTTATTTGCTGACATAGTGAGTTGGGAATGACCGCTGAGAAACTGAAAATAGAATTTGACTCTTCTGACTTCTAATAGGAGTTAGAAGTTGAATACTTGAAACATAATGTCATGTCATTCACTAAAGAAATGTGCTTATGTTAATATATGTAGTGCAGAATTCTCTTATTATTAGAAATAGGTTGGGTAGAGAATTAGGAGCAAAAATAGAAGGGTAGAAAACTGTTCATGGATTCATTCCTAAATCTACTTGGAAGAAGAAAAAATTAATGGAAATGACTGTTCTTTTATGGTGTTTCTATTCCTTAAAGAAATGATGAGCTGAGCAAAGAAAGAAAAGGTGCTCGCCTGTATTTTATCTCTCATTTACATATAAATATGGTTCTGATTAGAATACGTTTTGGTGGCACTGATGAGTAGAATTTATCTGTGAAAAAAAAAATAACCTGAAAAGGATAATGTTTTATTGTTTGGTATTATCAATGCTACAATTCCAATTCTTCATAGAGTTTAGTCCTGTGCAGATTCTGTAGAATTACTAATGCTTCCTGCCTTATGTGGCTCACATCTTTACAGGGGAGCTTAATCTGAAGTTTGGCATGCTCTTTTTATCTGTGTTTTGTTTTGTTTTGTGTTTGCATGACAATTTATTCTAACATTTTCTATTTTCTCTTTTCTAAAGAATTTTAATCCATTGAGGTCAAAAAGTTTTATTGATGCTTTCTGCTATGCTTCAGGTAAATTTAGGGTGCAGTTTCTTTGGTGGGAGAGAGCCATAGGAAAATTATTTCTTGCCACCTATTGGAGAATGGGAAACTTGAAAGGACAACTACATCAGTGTAAATAGGACCAGCTGGTCTAATGGCCAAGTGGTGCTCATTCAAAGTGGCCAACCTTTGTGCCATACTCTTGTTGCTTATCTGAACAGTGAAGGGGATTCAATATGTTAGGTATTTCTGCTGTGGAAGTCATTAAGCTCAATGGATTGGGTATAGTAGGTATGTAATCTAGAGCCCTGCTTTTCAAAATGTGTTTCATGGACTAGTAGCAGTGACATCACCTGGGAACAGGTTGGACATGCAGAATCCCCAATTCCACCCAGGCACTACTGAATCAGAAAGTGCATTTCAATAATATCTCAGGTGATTTACATATGTGCATTAAACTTTGAGAAGTACTGGTCAAGAAATCCTTCTTGGCCAGTTGTGGTGGCTCACGCCTGTAATCCCAACACTTTGGGAGAAAGAGACCAGCAGATCACGAGGTCAGGAGATTGAGACCATCCGTGCTAACAGGTGAAACCCACTCTTTACTAAAAATACAAAAATTAGTTGGGCATGGTGGCATGCACCTGTAGACCTGGCTACTTAGGAGGCTGAGGCAGGAGAATCACTTAAACCTGGGAGGTGGAGGTTCCAGTGAGCCGAGATTGCACCATTGCACTCCAGCCTGGGTGACAGTGAGTCTCAGTCTCTAATAAAAAAAAAAAAAAAGAAAGAAAATAAAATGAAAAAGAAATACTTCTTTACTCCCTTAACATGTTCTGCAATCATAATAGCTGTAATAACAGCACTAATAATATTTATGTACCAGAAGTCATATCATTTAATCTTCAAATTGTACCTGAGGGGCATTTTTCCTATCATCCCCGTTTGATAGTTGGCACTCAGAGAGGTCACACAGGAAGGCATTATTCATGAGGTTACTGAGACAGGGTCTTCTTCACATTGGCTTTTGTTCTCTTTTTTAAAATTTTTAACTTTTGGGGTACATAGGAGGTGTATATATTTATGGCATATATGAGATATTTTGATATAGGCATGCAATGCATAATAATCATATCAAGATTTTTCCATCACCTTAAGCATATAGTGTTTGTGTTATAAACAACCCAATTATACTCTTTCAGTTATTTTAAAATGTACCATTAAATTATTATTGACAAGAGTCACCCTCTCATGCTATCAAACATTAGGTCTTATTCATTCTTTGTGGCTATTTTTTGTACCCTTTAACTATCCCCACATCCCCCTACCCCTTCCCTTCCCAGCCTCTGATAATCATCCTTCTACTCTATTTCCATGAGATCAATTGTTTTAATTTTTGGCTCCCTTAAATAAGTGAGAATATGCAAAGTTCGTCTTTCTGTACCTGGCTTATTTCACTTAACATAATAATCTCCAGTTCCATCCACGTTATTGAAAATAACAGGATCTCATTCTTTTTTATGGCTGAACAGTACTTCGTTGTGCATATGTACCACATTTTCTTTATCCATTCATCGTTGATGGACAATTAGGTTGCTTTCAAATCTTGGGTATTATGAATAGTGCTGCAGTAAACATGGAAATGCAGATATCTCTTCCATATACTGATTTCCTTTCTTGTGGATATATGCTTAGCAGTGAGATTGCTGGATCATATGGGAGCTCTATTTTTAGTTTTTTTCAGGAACCTTCAAACTGTTCTCCATAGTAGTTATACTAATTTACATTACCATCAACAGTGTACAAGAGTTTACTTTTCTCTACATCCTTGCCAGCATTTGTTATTGCCTGTCTTTTGGATATAGCTGGGGTGAGATGATATCTCATTGTAGTTTTGATTTGCATATTTCTCATGATCAATAATGTTGAGCACCTATCCATATGCTTGTTTGCAATTTGTATGTCTTCTTTTGAATCTGTGCTGCTCTTTTGCCTACATATTAAACCTTTGTTAGATGAGTAGTTTGCAAATATTTTTTCCCATTTTGTGGGTTGTCTCTTCACTTTATCAATTGTGTCCTTTGCTGCGCAGAAGCTTTTTAATTTGATGTGATTGCATTTGTTCATTTTTGCTTTGGTTGACTGTACTTGTGCAGTATTGTTAAAGAAATCTTTGCCCAGTCCACTGTCCTGGAGAGTTTCTCCAAAGTTTTTTTTTTTTTTTTTTTTTTTGAAGTAGTTTTATCGTTTGAGGACTTAGGTATAAGCCTTTAATCAATTTTGATTGGAGTTTTGTATATGGCAAGAGACTGGATTCTGATTTAATTCTTCTGCATATTTATATTCAGTTTTCCCAACACTATTTATTGAAGAGTCTTTATTTTCCCCAATGTATGTTTTTGGCACCTTTGTCAAAAATGAGTTTACTGTAGATGTATGGATTTGTTTCTGGGTTCTCTATTCTGTTCATTGGTCTATGTGTCTGTTTTAATGCCAGTAACATGCTGTTTGGTTACAATAGCTCTCTAGTATAATGTGAAGTCAGGTAATGTGATGCCTTTCGTTTTGTTATTTTTGCTTGGGATAGCTTTGACTATTCAGGGTCTTCCACGCTTCCATATAAATTGCAGGATTACTTTTCCTATTTTGGGGAAGAGTGTCATTCTTATTTTAATATGGATTGTATCAAATACATAGACTGCTGTGGGTAGTATGGACATTTTAACAATATTTATTCTACCAGTCCACGTACGTGGAATATCTTTTAATTTTTTTGTGTTCTCTTTCTTGCATCAGTGTTTTATAGTTTTCATTGTAGAGATCGTTTACTTCTTTGGTTATTTCCTAGGTATTTAATTTTATTTATAGTTATTGCAAAATGGGATTACTGTATTTCATTTTCAGATTGTTCACTGTTGGCATACAGAAATGCTACTTATTTTCATATGTTGATTTTGTATCCTGCAACTTTACTGAATTTATCAGTCCTAATATTTTTTTGATGGAGTCCAGGCTTTTCCAAACAAAGGACCATATCATCTGTAAACAAGGATAAATTGACTTCTTCCTTTCCAATTTGGAAGCACTTTATTTTTTTCTCTTTTCTGACTGCTCCAGCTAGGACTTCCAGTACTACATTGAGTAACAGTGGTGACAGTGGGCATCCTTACTGTGTTCTGAATCTTAAAGGCTTTGAGCTTTTCCCCATTCAATGACACTAGCTGTGGGTCTGTTTTATATGACTTTTATTACGTCAAGGTATGTTCCTTCTATACCAAGTTGTTTGAGGGTTTTTATCATGATGGGATGTTGAATTCTATCAAATGCTTTTTAAGTATCAATTGAAATGATCTTATGGTTATTGTCCTCCCTTCTGTTGATATGATGTATTACATTGACTGATGTGTGTATGTTAAAACATCCTTGCATCCCTAGGATAAATCCCACTTGGTCATGATAAATTATGTTTTTAATATGTTTTTGAATTCGTTTTGCTAGTATTTTGTTGAGGATTTTTCTGTAAATATTTATCAGAGATATTGGCCTGCAGTTTTCTTTTTTTGATGTGTCTTTGTCTGTTTTTGATATTACAGTAATACTGGCCTATAATATAGAGTGAGTTTGGATGTATTCCCTCCTCCTCTATTTTTCAGAATAATGTGAGTAGGGTTGGTATTAGATATTCTTTAAATGTTTGGTAGAAGTCAGAGTGAAGCCATTTGTTCCCAGGTTTTTTAGCTGGGATACTTTTTATTATGGCTTTGATCTTGTTACTTGTTATTGGTTTGTTCAGATTTTGGAATTCTTCATGGTAAATGTTGATAGGTTTTTAATATCTAGGAATTTATCCATTTCTTCTAAATTTTCTAGTTTATTTTCATGTAGTTGCTCATAGTAGCCACTAATGATCATTTGAATTTCTGCTGTATCAGTTGTAATGTCTCCTTTTTCATCACTGTTTTTATCTATTTGGGTCATCTTTTTTTTGTAGTTAGTCTGGGTAAAGGTTTTCCAATTTTGTTTATCTTTAAAAAAACAACTTTTTAAAATTAATTTTTGTATTGTTTATTTTAAATTCATGTATTCATTTATTTCTGCTCTGATCTTTGTTATTTATTCTACTAATTTTGGGTTCAGTTTGCTTTTAATCTTCACTTCTTCAAGATGCATTATTAGGTATTTATTTGAAGACTTCTTTTTCTTCTTTCATATTTTATTTTATTTATTATTTATTTCATTTTTTTGAGGCATGGTCTCACTGTCACCCAGGTTGGAGTGCTATGGCATGATCTTGACTCACTGCAGCCTTGACCTCCTGGGCTCCAGCAGTTGTGCCAGCTCAGCCTCCCAAGTAGCTGGGACTATAGGCACATGCCACAACAGCTAGCTATTTTTTTTTTGTTTGTTTTGTTTTGTTTTTGTAGATTTGGAATTTTGTCATTTTTTGTTGTTGTTGTTTGATGTAGGTGCTTATGGCTATAAACTTCCCTCTTAGGACGGCTTACCCTGTGTCCCATAGTTTTTGTGGTATGTTGTGTTTCCATTATAATTTGTTTCAATACATTTTTCAATTTTCTTCTCAATTTCTTTATTGACTCCCTGGCCATTTAGGACCATATTGTTTAGTTTTCATGTGTTTGTATGGTTTTTAAAATTCCTCTTGTTGTTGATTTCTAGTTTTATTCCATTGTGATCAGATAAGATGCTTGATATTATTTAATTTGTTTGAATGTTTTAAGACTTGCTTTGTGACTTAACATATGGTCTACTCTCAAGAATTTGCTGAGAAGAATGTGTATTTTGTAGCCATTGGATGAAATGTTCCGTAAATATCTATTAAATGCAGTTATTCTGTAGTGTAGGTTAAGTACGATGTTTCTTTGCTGATTTTTATGTCTGGAATATCTGTCCAATGTTGAAAGTGGGATGTTGAAGTTTCCAGCTATTATTGTATTGGGGTCAATCTCTCTCTAAATTTAGCTCTAATAATATTTGTTTTATATTTATGGCTGCTCCAGTGTTTGGTGCATATATATATATATACACACACACACACACACATAATTGTTGTATTCTCTTGCTGAATTGACCTCTTTATCATTATACAATTATAATTCTTTGTCTTTTCTTATAGATTTTGTCTGTTAATCTATTTTGTCTATTATAAGTATAGCTACTCCTGCTCTTTTTTCATTTCCACTGGAAAGAAAATTACCTTTTTTCTTCCCTTTATTTTTAGCCTGTGTGTGTCGTTATAGGTGAAGTGTGTTTCTTGAGGCAACAGATCAATGTATCTTGTTTTCAAATTCATTCAGTCACTCTACGTCTTTAGATTGGAGGGTTTAATTCATTTACATTCAATGTTATTATTGAAAAGTAAGGACTTATTCTTGCCATTTTATTCTTTGTTTTCTGGTGGTTTTACCTTCTTTCCTTCTTTCATATTTTTCTTTTAGTGAAGATGAGTTTCTGTGGTGGTATGATTAGTGATTTAATTTCTTGGTTTTTACTTTTTGTGTATTTGTTGTATGTTTTTTATTTGAAGTTACCATGAGACTTACAAATACTATCTTATAACCTATTATTTTAAACTAATGACAACACCGATTGCATAAATAAACAAACAGAAAAAAGAAAACTAATAAAAACTCTACAGTTTCACTTTTCTCCCCCCACTTTTGAACTTTTTGTTGTTTCTATTTATATCTTGTACTGTGTCTTGTAGAGTTGTTGTAGTTATTATTTTTGACTGGCTTATCATTTAGTCTTTCTACATAAGATAAGAGTAGTTTACATACCACAATTACAGTGTTATAATAGTTTGTATTTTTCTGTGTATTTACTATTACCAGTGAGTTTTGTATCTCCAGATTTTTTATTATTGCTCATTAATGTTCTTTACTTTCTGATTAAAGAACTCCCTTTAGCATTTCTTTTATGGTGGGTCTGGTGTTGATGAACTCCCTCAGCTTTTTTCGTCTGGATGAGTCTTTATTTCTCCTTTATGTTTGAAGAATATTTTAGCTGTAGCCAAAGTCAGCCAGGCTTGTGTTCTTCCCTTCAGGGTGGTGAGTTTCCCTAGGCCCCCAAAGGGGTCCAGAGATGCCATTTTTTACTCCAGGAACTGGAGTAACTAAACCTTAGAAATTTACCTGGTGCTCTATTCTACTACAGCTAAGCTGGCACTGAAATTGCAAGACAAAGTCTTTCCCAGTCTTCCTTCACTTTTCCACAGGAACAAGAGCCTCTTCCCTTTGCCACCACCACCACCATAGACCCACAGTGGGTGTTGCCAGTCTACTGCCAGTGTTTACTTAGGGACTAAGTACTATTCATTCAGTTTGTAATGAATGCTGCCAGGCCGGAGATAATGAATGCTGCCAGGCCTGAGAGACTCACCCTTAAGGTCAGTGGGCTCCACTTTGGCCGAGGGCTGGTCCAGAGATGTCAACTAAGAGTCAAGGCCTGGAATCAGGGATCCTAAGAGCCCTCTTGGTTCTCTACTCCACTGTGGCCAAAATGGTACCTAAGGTGCAAGACAAAGTCCCCTTTACTTTTCCCTCTGCTTTTCTCAAGTAGAAATAGTCTCAGCCTAGCCACTGCAGCTGGGAACATGCTGGGTGTCACCTGAAGCCAGTCCATTTCACAGTCTCACCCAAGGCCCATGGTGTGCTACCTGGGTATCAGTGGTGGTTTTTCAGGGCCCAGGGGTTCTTTAGTTATCAGGTGATGAACCTTGCTGGAACAGAGTCCTTCCTTTCAAGGAAGAGGGCTTCTTCTGGACCAGGATGTGTCTAGAAATGTCATCTGGGATATATGGTTTGGAATAGGGGCTTCACAACTCTGCCCCAGCCTTTCCCTATTGTGGCTGAGCTGGCATCCAAAATGCAAGATAAAGTCTTCTGTACTCTTCCGTCTCCTCTCCTCAAGAGGAAGGAATGAATCACTTTTGTTGATGAGAGTTGTGCTGCCTGGCGCCGGGGGAGGGGTGGCACAAGCACTTTTTTAGCTACCCTGGTTGGTGTCTCACTAGGTCACATGCCTGCCATGTCTAGCCTAACCTAGCACTGGAATTTGCCTAGAAATGGCAGTCCTTATAGCCAAGACAGCCTTTCAAGTTTATTTAGCAACCCAGAACAGTTTAGCCCATCATTTTGTGGCTTGGAACTCAAGTTCCAACCACTGAAATGGGTGATTTTCCTCTGCCTATGGCTCCCTCCATGGGTAGGCATCAGCTGAGTTCTGCTCAGCTTTGCTTTCCATTGTGGCAGGGCAGCACAGAATTCAATACAGGGTCCTACAGTCTCTGCACTCTCCCTTCCCCAAGTGCACAGATTCTTCATGCCATTGACCTCTATTGGGGGGATGGAGGAGGGATGGCATTCGTGATTCAAGACCGTCTTTCCCACCCTCTTCAGTGCCTCTTTCAGTGATATGAAGTTAAAGCCAGGTACTGTAATTACTCACCTGATTTTTGGTTCTTATAAATGTGTGTGTGTGTGTAGATAGTTGTTAAATTTGGTGTTCCTGCAAGTCGGGGGCGATTGGTGAAGGCTTCTATTCTGCATCTTGTTTTGCCCATGATCCACATTGCTTTTCCACTGTGAATCTTCAGATGATCAATTTCTCAATAGATTCATGTAAATTTGACTTTTTAGAGACTGACTTAAAAGCAACAATACCAGCATATCTCTTTACCAAGAAAAAAGTAATGGCCACGTGGAGCAGATAACTGGTTGTGGGCACACTGACAGTCTCTGTTGCACACCCTGAGAGGATACCAGGATAAAACCAGGAGGTTTTTCATTAGCTTGGAGTTGGAGTAACAGAAACTGGCTGGTGATAGGGGAAGTTAGTTGATAGTTTTAATATGTAATGCTACTAACTAATGATAACTTGATGTAGCTATCTCTGCTCTAGGGCCATATATATATGCCAAGGACACTGGCAACTTGACCTTCATTGATGGTATTTTTTCCCCTCATCAAGCTTGGAGATTCAAGGTTCAATCCTATGTCTATGAAAATTTTGTCTTCATTTAGAGAGTATCATTTTGTTGTAATGTTAATGCCACAAATTTGCCAACAGTCAAAATCTTGCTCTTGCATTTTACTAAAGCCTATTTCTAATCTCAAGCCCTTCTGAGCTGACTGTCCTAATTTCTTTACTAAGGTATACCTTAATGTTTTGGAGAGTTTTACTACTCTCAATCCATGTTTTCAGATAAGAGAAGGTATACAACCGTCGTTTCCTTGTTTGGAAATTTTAAGTAGCTTTGGTATTGACCCTATTAACATGGCATTGAACATCATATGAACAGATATGTATGCTATTATGTATGTTAGCAAATACTACATACCTATAGTTGACTATAAACACAAAGGCAATATATGTTACTTACCAAGCCTGTATCTTCTGTTGGGAACTGCCATTTATTGTATAACTACAACTCTAACAGGAGATATTTCATTCATTTCTTGTGACATTTTTGTAAGGTAGATATTAACATCCCCACTTTACAGAGAAGCAAACTGAGTTAGATTGAGTTCAAATAACTCAAACTGAGTTAGACTGAGTTCATATAGATGGTAAGTGATTGACATAGATTTTGATATCTGTGACAAAAATCTCATATTCTTTCCAATTCCTTACCTTACATTCCATATGGTGCCTCGTCTAATAAATACAGCTAATGGTTATTTATTTTGGTTAAGGTTCTATTAGGAATATATAAGCTATATCATAGAAATGTGTCTTGTGGACACATAGGAGCCAGATAATCTCTAGTAGTCTACAGGTTTGATGGAAGAAAATCTATCAGTATTCCAATCTAACAGTATCTTGACTGAGAATTCCAACCTTTTTTCAGACCCATTTTTGTGCTCTAATACATTTTTTTTCTCATTAGAGAGGCCATAATCCAATTTAAACAACTTTGGACATTACACAAAATAGTTGCTCAAGTTATTTCTATTTACCACATGAGTCTGTATGTACTAGAAAATTGTGTGAGTTTTTAAATCAAACATAATTAAAGTATTCATTATGTAGTAATATTTTATCTTGTTTAATAGGGAAAATAATTACACTCAAATTTAATTCCTTATGAAGGAGATAAATCTGAATTAACAGATTTCCCAGTCTCTTAATAATAATCAAGGTCTTCTAGCTGTTCATACCTGTGATACACCTGGCACTGTTTTTGTCGATGTGGTATTATATAAACAAAACATACAAGAATACTGATGTCATAAAGCTTAACTTCTTGTAAAATGCGATAGAAAATTTTTTTGAAACACAATTAAGAAAATTGTGTCATAATTACAACCAGTAAGTATTGTAGAAAAATAATTTTAAAAGAACAGGAAAGAAAAAGTGAGAATGCTGAGACAGTATTATATGAATGGGTTAGAGTAGACCTCACTGAAAAGAAGAGTATTGAATAACTGAAGACAAATAGAGAGTTAATCAGGCAAATATCTGGGAAAGAGCATTTCAGTAAAAGCAATAGCTTCAACAAAGGCTTAAAATGGGAGCAATGAAAAGCACAAAGGTCAATGCACTTGGAGCGGAGAGAGGGAGAGAGAAAAAAGTTGTAGGAGACAAGTTAGAGAACCAGAGGCCAAATCATGTAGGAATTTGTTTGCCCTCATAAGGACTTTGGCATTTACCCTGAGTGAAAAAGGATTATTGGTGGTTTGGGGCAGAAAACAATATTTGACTTACATTTTAAAAGATCACTCTGACACTCTGGATAATACATTGAAGATAACCTACAGAGAGATAAAAGAAAAATCAGTTAGGCAACTATTTTAATAACTCTTGAATGTGATAATGGTGCCTTTGATAAGAGATATAGCAGGGAGATGGGGAGAAGCATGCAGATGATAGACATGTTTAAAAGCAGAGCTAACAAGATTTTCTGATGAATTGAGTATGAAGCATAAGAAACACAGAGAAGTCAAGGGGGACTCCAGCGCCATTGGCCTGGACAATTTCAATGATTATCATCCACTTAAATGAAGAAGGCTGTGAGTGTAAGATGTTTCAGGGAGGGAGAAAGATGAGGAGTGCAGTATTTGAAGATGTTGAATTTGAGACATTTAGTGTATATACAAGTGTGGATGTATTGGTACACAGTTGGTGTACAAGTCTGGGATTTGAGAAAAAAATATAGGCTAGAGTTTTACATTTGGTATTTTGGGGGATGTAGATGGAATATTAAAGCCCTGAGACTGAATGGGATCACGTAGGGAGTGAATGTAGATAGAAAATCAAGAACAACAAAAGGACCAAACCTCTAAAAACTCTTAACATTTAAAAATCGGAAAGGAGGCCAGGCGCAGTGGCTCACGCCTGTAATCTCGGCACTTTGGGAGGCTAAGGTGGGTGGATCACAAGGTCAGGAGTTTGAGACCAGCCTGGCCAACATGGTGAAACCCCATCTCTACTAAATATACAAAAAATTAGCCGGGCATGGTGGCACACACCTGTAATCCCAGCTACTCAGGAGGCTGAGGCAGGAGAATTGGTTGAACCTGGGAGGTGGAGGTTGCAGTGAGGCAAGATCACACCATTGCACTTCAGCCTGGGTGACAGGGTGAGACTCTGTCTCAAAACAAAACAAACAAAACACAAAAAGAAAATGAAAAAGAGAGAAGGAATAAGCAGTAGACACCGAGAGTGAACGACTACTAAGGTAAAAAGAAAATTGAAATTGTATGGCATCCCAGAAGCCAAGTAAGTACACAGTGCATTGAAGAAGAGGTAGGATTTTCATATCTGGCTGTAATGAACAAAATTGCAAAACACTATCCCTTCCATACAAACCAAAACAAACTGGATAAGCTACCAA
This sequence comes from Piliocolobus tephrosceles, assembly GCF_002776525.5. NCBI lineage: Eukaryota > Metazoa > Chordata > Mammalia > Primates > Cercopithecidae > Piliocolobus > Piliocolobus tephrosceles. The sequence continues at coordinate 147,168,372 of NC_045435.1, read as the reverse complement.
AATCACAGATTAAAAAAAGTCATCAGAAGCTTCAGATATAAAGAAACATAAATTAATTAAATTTCAGAAAGTAATGAGGAAAGCAACGGTTCACAGTTGTTCTTTTTTTTTTTTTTTTTTGAGACAGAGTCTAGCTCTGTCGCCCGGGCTGGAGTGCAGTGGCCGGATCTCAGCTCACTGCAAGCTCCGCCTCCCGGGTTTACGCCATTCTCCTGCCTCAGCCTCCGGAGTAGCTGGGACTACAGGCGCCCGCCACCACGCCCGGCTAGATTTTTTTGTATTTTTAGTAGAGACGGGGTTTCACCGTGTTAGCCAGGATGGTCTCGATCTCCTGACCTCGTGATCCGCCCGTCTCGGCCTCCCAAAGTGCTGCGATTATAGGCTTGAGCCACCGCGCCCGGCCTCACAGTTGTTCTTAAAACCAGAGGCACAAGGGAAGAGGAAGAATATGATACAGATGTCCATAAGAGTAAATCAGGTTAACTTTCACCAGACTTCCACTGGCCACATGGCATGTCAGATTAGAATTCTGAGGAGTCTAGTCATAGAGCAGGTCTACATCGACTGGCCAACAGTTTTCGACGAGCCTTTGTAAAGTATACAGGTAGTATGCTAAAGGCTAGAGACAAGAAAAGCTGAGAAAGACCCCTGTTGAGGCATGCCAGATCTCTGTGTATGGCCTGTTCTGTGCAGGCCAGGGCACAGCCCGCCATACTGTAGAGGCTGGACACATGATTGTAAAGCCAAGAGAAATCCGTCTGAGGCACTTGTCTGAAGACCGAAGAACAGAAAGGCTGAGAAAGATTTTCTGTGGAGCAGAAAACTGAAGGCAGGACTGAAGTGTAAAGTGACTTCCACAAAGCTCCAAAACCTGGCAATCTGGCTATCAAGCAGAAGATTTTCCGTTGTTCGGAATTCTGTCAAGGAGTAAGAGCTGTCTGGAATATAACCGGTTCCTTGCTAAAAGAAAAAATCCTGATCCAACCTTTAAAATGTTACAATATTGCTGCAAGTAAAACCAGATTCAGCTCAAGTACAGATAAGATCGACTTAGCAGCCTGAGGGAATAAAGGGTGTGCCCATTTCCGGAGGTATTATTCAGTTTAGTCTCTAATGTCCTTTTATACAAAAGTTACATTATAAAATTAAAAAAACTATAAGACATTTACAAAATCAAGAAAATGTGATTTATGGTAAATAGTAAATAGGAAATAGCAAAGATAAATAGATAGGGAGATCGCTCAGACGTGGTAATTAATAGGAACTTTAACACAGCTTTGATAGGGTCTGCTGGAAAAGATTAACGTCACGCACTAAGATAGGAAGCATTTCTCCAGAGAGATGAAAACTATAAAAAAGAATGAAAAGAAAATGCTAGAATTTAAGCAAAACGGTGAAAAATAAAAAATTTATCAGATGGAGCAACATAACAGCAGTCTAGAGGGTGGGATAAGTGAACTTGAAAGGCAGGTCAATAGAATGTATCCAAACAGAAACACAAATAAGGAATATAAAAGATGGAACAAAGTAGAGCAGAACAACTAAGCTCTGTGGGGCAATATCAAGTAGCCTAACACGTAATTGAATTCCTGCTAGGATAGGAAAGAGATAATGGGGCAGAAAAATATGTTTAAGGGAATAATAGACAAGAATATTCCAGCAACAATGAAAAATAGTCAATCCAGAGAGCCAAAAACTTCAACAAACCTTAAGGAGTATAGATAAAAAGAAAAGCATACCTATGTAAAGCATAGTAAAACTGATGAAAACAAAAGATAAGGGGCAAATCTGTAATATAGTCAAATAAACCTCCCCAAGTATAAGAAATAATCAATGGCACACTAACCTGTGGTAACTGAAGTCAAAAAGTGGTGAAACTGCCTTTGCAAAAATTATAACCAAGGAAATTATGACAGTGAAAGAGATCAGACCTAACCGACTCCGTCTTGCTTCTAACCCTTAAGTTGTCTTTGTTCATTCCTGGGCATAGGCCAAACTAACCTTGGGAAGGAATTCAGTTTATGATTTGACTCTGAAACAAAACTGATAATAGCCCTTTCCCCAAAAGACCCCCTTCTTGCATGGGGACCAGTCTGCTTTGCAGAACTAACAAATTAGCTGCAAGATTAGTAATTACGGTTTAGGGGTTATGCTGCAGTCTCTGGCTGTGAGTCTGAACCTCCTCACATTGCTCCTGGGGATAACTAATCACTATGATAAAACCTCAGATCAGTGCTTGAGATATGTTGCAGACCCTGCACTGGATGCATTCAGCTGGTGCATCCAGTGCAGGGTCTGCAAAGTATCTTCCCCAGACCGATAATCTGCTTCAGCCAGTTCTGTGATCCCACCCAGGAACAGAAGACAGCAAGAAAACCTCACTTCGACCCCCTATTATTCCATCTCCAACCTGACCAATCAGCACTCTCTACTTTGCAAACCACCAAATTATCTTTAAAAACTTTGATCCCTGAATGCTCGGGGAGACTGATTTGAGTCATAATAAAACTCCAGTCTCCTACACAGCCGGCTCTGCGTGTATTACTCTTTCTCCATTGCAATTCCCCCCCTGTCTTGATAAATCGACTCTGTCTAGGCAGTGGGCAAAGTGAACCTGTTTGGTGGTTTCAGTGGCCGCCTCTGAAGAGTATGGAGATTGACCAAAATGTGACACAGAGGAACTTTCTGGGTGATGGAAGTGTTCTGTATCTTGTCTTGGGTAGTCTTCAGGTGAATATCTACAACTGTTAAAACCCATTGAACTATACACTTCAAATTATACTCTTTTGTTAAAAAAAAATACGAGAAAGCGTTACCAACTATGCTAAGTGTTGCTAATAGGTCCAGTTAGAAAAGGACTGGAAATTTGCCTGTGAATATAGCAACGTGGAGGTTGTCTTGAGGAAAGCAGTTTGGATAAAGTGTTGGAAACAAAAGCCTGATTTCTTAACAAGCCATTTCCCCCTCTTCTTCTGTACCATTGGCTCATTTGTTGTAAAGATAAGCTTCATGGAAAATCCTCAGCAGACATAAGTGTTCTTGTTCCTAAACATTCTCTTTTTAAACAGAAGAGTTTTGATAGACATGTGAATGGTTTAGATTTTTAAACTCTCAGCTCCTTCCAAGTAATCTCAGCCAGTGTTAGAGATCTATTCTTCAAATTCCAAGAATTTCTTTCCAGCTTAATTAAAAAAAAAAATACAGAAATGTGAAAATTGGCTGATGTTTATAGCAGCTTTATAGATTTGGATAAGCTGGCCATAATGATAACTCTTTTGTTAATGATACCAAACATATAAAAAGCGTAAGACCTGGGGATTCGCTATCCTTGATAAATGTTGTCTTTATTCAGACAATCCTTCATTCCTTCTTTACACACACACACACACACACACACACACACACACACCCCTGATTTAAAAAGCTCCCAGTTTAATCTAGATGTTAGGATTTTGATATAATTCCTTAAAGTGCCATGAACAAGAAAATGACTTTGAAAAATAAGTCTTAAAAGTAAAGGCATGTAAACCAGCATATGTTTTTAAAAGTAAAAGTTATTTGTCTTAGAGAAAGAAAGGCTGGGCTGATGATAATGTTAATAACATTGTAAGACAGTAAAAGATGTATTAAGGTAGGCTGTCATATTCTATTGTTGAGAGTGAGAGGCATGGAGAGGGGGAAGGAGGGAGAAAATTAATGTTGTCTTTTCTGGATTATATAATTGTAGTCACATTTGAAGACTAGAACATGAACTGCAAACATATCCATTGGAGGTCTTTTAAATAATTTTCCCAGTTAAAATATTAAATAATAATATATACATTGGCTTAAAATTCAGTATTAATAAGAGTAAGCCTTAGTAGAAATATGTATCATCTAATTCAATCCCCCAAATAAAATCGATGCGCAAAGTTTTGTCCTATGACTAGCAGATATATGAACAAAACTGCTAAACCAGCAAGCTGGCTCTTTCACAACTACAATTTATTATTTTAGTTTCACTTTTCTATGGCCATTTTCTGCTTTGTCCTTCCTCTGAGATTTGAAAAACTCTGCCTTGCCTAGTATATGGTAGGTAGGAAGACCTATTCCTGTTCTCGAAATGCTACTGATTCAAAATTCATAGCCATAGCAGTGTGTCTGAGAAGTACCCTGCAACTGTGCCAGCCTCCAGAGTGTTACAGAAAGAGCTTATTTTCCATCCATTTTCCATATCTGATATAATCTTGGCCTTGAGAAACCAAGTGTCAGAGTTTTATAGCTAATAAATTCCATGAATGAGAGCAGACTGTTGTTGTGGTTATAAATGTTTGGAATACTATGTTTGGACTGTCCCGTAATTTCACTCCTTTCCCTACAGGTTAACAAAAACTATTAAGGTGAAAAATAGGGCCATCTGGTGATTTGTACCTCATAATAATGAGAGGGTCAATACAGGTCAAGAGGGTAGACCTGTTTCTAAAAATTGGAAAACAAAAATAAAGCTGTTTTTACTTTCTTGTTGTAGGTATATGCCTATGGAACAAGAAAAAATGTCAGAATCATATTTTATAACACAGGATGGAAAGAATGTCCTACTGCATGGAAGTTAATAACACATTTTATTTGGTACTATGGATTTTACTTATATTTATTGAAGGCTGAAATAAACTAGACAATACTGATCTTAATTATTTTCTAATTAGTGATAACCAAAAAAAAAAAATGCCATCAAAGAAAATAAAGGAAACATGTATTTGATTGTAAGATAATGAAATTGCAGCCTTTGCCAAATGTTGACTCTGGACCAAGAATATGCCAAATATTTGCAAACATAAAATTATTTAGTCCTCATAAGTTTCTAAGATATTCTCAGTTTAATCCATTAAGAAACTGAGACTTGCAGAGTGGATGCAACTTGGCAAGATGACATAGCTCTAAAAAACCAGAACTAAACTCAAAGCTTTCTTTGTCCAATCTAAAAACCATGTTCCTAACCACAAAATTATGGTGCCCAGCATCATTGTAATAGCTGCATCTGTCATATTTACATAGTAAGGGTCTCTAGCATCCATTACTAGCAGTGAGTGCTCATGGATTCTTGTTTTATTCAGTGAGTTTTAATTATTTCTATCATAGTTTAATTTTATATTCTAAAGGTAAGTTTAATGGGTTGTAAAGTTTGAGAAACTCTACTAAGTCAGTTACATTTATGCATCTATTTTCATGTTCCAAAATTTCCTCGTCAATTCTAGTTTACTATTGTCTCTTCTCCTATTCTCTTTTGCTTATTTCAGAGAAATTCCAGAAGATAATGGTAATAGTGCTGTGTTTATCAGCCATGGTTAGAGGGTTTTAATCATTTCAAAAAATAAATTGTATTAGTTATTAAAAAAAAATTTGTCTGAAAACAAACACACATATGTATGTACACTAGTAATTTGAAATTAATAAAGGAGATAGGTGCTAATTTTCTTTTGAGATAGGTGCTAATTTGCTTTTACTGTGTTATTTATGAATATATACAATATTTATTTTGCATTACACACACACATGAATATACGTATATATATATTTTTTAAAACTTCCAGATTTTATCAGGTTGCACCATTTCTTATCTAAATAAGAGGAAGCATTGTGTTATTTGAACTGTGTAAAGTGCATATAGGAGAGACTCACCTGGGCTTATCTTGCTAATGAAAAAATTAATCCAAATTCCATTTGAGACTCTGTGGCTGGTAGCAATTCAGATCTGCTTTTCAAAAACTGGTAGCAACTCTTTGATGTACCTGAAATTGAACAAGCTCAGCTCTTGGATGATGTCACCTGTTTATTGCCACAATTTAGTATTTGAATAATGTAATGGCAAAAACAATCCCAGAAATAGCACAAAAGGGAAATAAACCAGCCAGATAATTCCAATAATGAGCAGACATAATTGCTCAAACTCTCTCTCTTTGTTCCCTTGTCCAGTTCCCTTTCTTAACATGAAATATTGAGTGACCTTATCTGTACTCTATTACTCAGATTTGTAAATAATTACAGAATGCTTGCTATGAAAATTTCAAAAGTATGGTTTTATGTTTTGAAGAGAATCTTAATGAGCTGGAATGATTATTCAAACTCAGCCTATGGTATTTTGGTGGTAATGTAGAATCTCTTAACTTGAAAATCAGTTGGCAAAATGCTGAGCCACAGAAAAATTCACATTGATTGTATGATGAATGGTTAAATGTCCCAAAGGTTCTGTAAACCAAGATACTCCCTACTGAGAGCTTTTTCTGACAGTTCTTAGGCAGGCAAAATTCTTTCTAAAGTAAATGCCCTTTACCAAGAGAAGCCAACTCTTTTCCCTGTTCAGTTCACACTGACAATGTTTCCTTCCTATAATGTGTGGTTCAGATAGCTTTTTGAATACAATGTCCTCGTGGTTGATGCTTCTGAAATAATTGTTCTGATTTCTATATGGATACTTGAAAAGTCCTGGTTCCAGCCCCCACTCCACACCCCTACCCCCTCTGCTTTCCCACTCTAACCATTAGGGAGGTGTTCCCAACATATTTAAAAGACCATCATATTTATTCATAGAGGACTCTAATCATAGGTGCTTTGGTCTTAAATTTAGGTTTGTATGCTACAAATGAAACAGTAGACAATGAGGGCAACAGCTGGAGTGTGAATACAAAAGAGACTACAAATAAATAATAACGTAGGTGATTACTCCAGGCATAAACTTATGCCTCAGATATCAGTAAGAGATGGGCAAATGAATTGATGCTCTTAGTTTTATTTTCTCTGATTTCCCACAGAGTGAGAAAAATTGAGGCCAAATCATGAGAAACCTGTAAAAAACCTTTGGGTTTGATGTGTGAATAATTTTAAGGTATTCTCTACCATTAAAAAAAAAAAAAAAGCCAGCATACTAGGAAAAAAACCCACATTTTTTAGGTGTCCAGGAAAGTGAGTAGATCTTTAAAGAGAAAACTTACAAAATAAGATCCTTAAAAAAAGTAAGCCAAAAAAAAAAAAAGTAAGCCAACAGAGAGGAACTAATGGTATCTTTATAATTATATACATGAAATCATATTTAGTGCTCTATACAACAGAAGACAAAGACTGAAGATAGCAGATAGGAAGAGCCAGCAAACTGTAATATTTGAAAAATCATTGGAGTGTTCCAAGCAGAACATTAAGGTAATATTTATGTTCTGGAGATAGTCCTATGGAAAGAAAATTCTCAATGAGTGTATTTTAAGGGTGACTTAAGGTGTTTTTAAAGCGCTGTTGACAATATACAATTTTTACCCAGTCTGTCAAGTTTAGCATCAAATATTTTAATGAAAATTTCCTTCTCCCCAAGAGAAGTTTCTGCAAATATTTTAATATATAAAGTACTTTGAGTTAATTTCTTCTTAACATTTCTGTGAGGTGAGCAGCACAGCCATTACCATCCCCACTTTACCAAAGAAGAATTTTCATGACAATAGACTTGTCCAACTTGATACCCTGTTACAATAGAAATAAGGCAGGACTGATTTTCAAGTCATTTGGCTTAGAATCCAGTGTTTCTTTCATACCCTATTAATGCCACAGTTCAGAAGTTTCTCCAGATTTTTCTCACTTAAGTCTTCTTGTAATCAAGAATCCTGTGTACTTGGAATGAGGGAGGCAAAGACATATCATACTGACTTTATTGATAAAAATTTATTCAAACCTCCTCATTATGACTGCACTCACTGTATGGTGGGAAATTACTAGTAGAGAGTAGATTGTGGCTGATCCTTTAAACAGACCCCAGAAAGGGGGAGTGATAAATGAGATCTGTATTTATTGAGGAAGATTACAGCTCTACCTCTAAAATAGCAAATAGCTCCTCAGTTTGTCCCCTGTTCTCCATTTCTTCTGCCACTGTTTCAGTTCAGGCTCTGTTCAACTGTTATCTGACACATGGTAGGTGCTAGAAAACAAAAATGTATAGAAATAAGGAATAATCAAACTATAGCACATATCTCCTAATCAATTTTACCTTTTTATCTTTTGAAAAAGTCTTGGAAGAAGCAAAGCCAGGACTCAAACTACAGTTAAAAGGATTTGGAGTACAAGCTTTCAACCACTGCACTGTTCTCTGATCATTAGTCATTTTTTACAGCCCACATAATAGACTTGAGGGACATGGCTTTTGCAGGACCAGCAAGGGGCTCTTAAACACTTTAGATTTATTATTTATAAAATTCAACTTTTCTACAATCTGTGCATTCCATTTAACTGCTGAAATTTCCTAGGCAAGAAAATGACCATATTCAATGAGGTGGTTAATAAAATCTTGGCATTCTCTCAATGTTAAGCTTCTTATTTTGTTTATATTATAAGTTCACAAAGAGGGATCTTTAAGGGTTGAAGATTCAGCTCTGTAAGGATGGTGGCAGAGTCCTAGATACAACATTACTTGCCAATCTGCTCTGTGCCTGGGGCTCTTCCAAAAACTCTTCAATCATTCCTTTGGGAAAGGAAGGCTATTTAATATTCCTTTATATTCTGTAGCCCTCTCTGCAGGAAAGCAACCCTATGGGGATCAGTCAAAAGCAGAGCCAGTCAAGCTGTCTTTTGCTTCCTTTATTCAGTTAGGTCACTTAGAAGCCATGAATGTGAAGGGATGTTATATAATTGTAACAGGTCCCTACAGAGCCTCAGTTTTCATATTAATTGAAGATACTATTATTCTACCAGAAACTTGTAGATACTTTGCTGCCTGCCAACCATCCCTGTGTCACAACTTTGGTTTCAGAATGGACTCAAATTCATTTGAGTTGAAAAGCAGCATATTTTGTTTATGTAAAAATAATATATACAAGTTGCTCTAATAAGGAGATGGTATCGTGTGAGGATTTCCGGACTGATTCACTTCAGTCAAGAAAAGAGAGAACTATGTTGGAAAGTGCTCTTCGTTCCCTGGTGTCCATTCTTCTCTGCTCTCCTTTTTTAGTAATGGAAACTTTACTAATGCCCCTAGCTACTCAGCCAGAGACTCCTTGCAGCTTGTTGTGGTCACTCAATTACATTTTGGCCAGTGGATTCTGAGTATAAATAATATATGAAACTTGCTCATTGCGTCTCCGAGAAAGGAGGCAGATAGCCCTCCATCCTCTCCTTTACAATTCCTGTGAGCTAAAGCTTAATGTATGGTGCTGACGAGCCTGCTATAACTAAGAAGATGAGGGCAACACCCTAAGTTACAGTGGGTGATTAAAGAAACCTGAGTGTCTGCAAAACAGGTATAGCAGAACTGCTTGTTGATTGTATACCCACTATTATTTTGAGAGAAAGTAAGCTTACACTTTGAGTTTCTGTAGTTTGGGGGCTCTTTGTTGTAGAAGCTTAGTTTTTGCCAAACGCAATCTTTTTTTCTACAGCTCTAAATCTACATGGCAGTACCTTTTATTGACTCAAGTTGGCCTTGGTCTGATAACCTTAAGATATCCTGGGAGCTAAAACATGGTTGCAATTGAATAAAAGCTAGTATATCTTGGAAAAGTTAAGAAAAAAAAATAAAAAAAGAAAGATAATGTGATCAAGTGGCAAAATATATGTTATGGCACTAGATGGATCTACTCCTTATTTATTTTCCTTTTGATCTTAGACCTTTCTGAACCTCAGTTTCTTCATATGTAAAATAATGAAAATAATATATGCCACATAATATTGTGACATTTCAGAGCAATAACATTTAAAATATATGGCACAAAAATTTCTTAGTAGTGATAGTTTTTTTTCTTCCAACAATTCTACTTATTTCAGCTCTGTTTCTTTTGGGGATATTTAGAGTATGGTTTTGCTATAGTTAGGCCATATGTTCTCTCTTCTAGAAAAGAAAGGTTTTTTTTTTCTTTTTTTGTAATATAGTATTAATTAATTGGAACTTATCTGTGGTTTTGAGGCTGACGAAGAAATTCTGTGAGCTGAAGTAGTCAGGACCTCTCACTAGTTCTTTCTTTTCTCTTCTTTCATGAATAGCAAACTTCGGAGAAGTATGTGAAGGAGAAGAGAACTAGCAGTATAAAATGTCACTGGCCTGAGCATTGGCATCAGAGTTATCAAGTATTTTTATCTTTTTTATTTTTATAGATTTATTTTTTATTGAAACAAAGTCTCACTCTGTCACCCAGACTGGAGAGCAGTGGCATAATCTTGACTCATTGCAGCCTTGACCTTCCGGGTTAAAGCGATCCTCCCACCTCAGCCTCCTAAGTAGCTGGGACTACAGGCAAGCACCACCACGCCTGGCTAATTTTTGTGTTTTTTGTAGAGACAGTGTTTTTGCCATGTTGCACAGGCTAGTCTCGAACTCCTGGGCTCAAGTGATCCACTCACCTCAGCCTCCCAAAGTGTCAGGAGTGTTTTTCATAGAAGTCCAAAACACCCAAAAGCAATGAAAAATGACACAGACTCCTGAGTTCTGTCCATGACATAATCTATCTCTTGACAAAATTTACTTTCAGCTTTGACAGGGTCTTCTCTGCTTAAGGATTTGCTGTGTTGACAAGAGTACTCAGTATCGATCAGAGCTAATCTGGTAGTCTACTTGACATCTCAATTCCCTGAACTTTATATATATTTTTTTATTTAATGAAAGTCTTTATAATCTTGTCATTTCCTGTTTTCTCTTTGGTCTAAGAAACCCTGGGGGAAGGCAGCCTTAAGTCAACCTTAGGAAATGTGGTTCGTATAGGATAGGTCAGTATCTGAATTCAGAGGAGAAAATGGGCAAACTATGTTGTGGTACACAACTTTTTTTTTTTTTTTTTTTTTTTTTTTTTGAGACAGAGTCTCCCTCTGTCACCCAGGCTGGAGTGCAGTGGCCTATCTTGAGATAGCTCACTGCAAGCTCCACCTCCCTGGTTCACGCCATTAACCTGCGTCAGCCTTCGGAGTAGCTGGGACTATAGGCAACCGCCACCGCGTCCGGCTAATTTTTGGTATTTTTAGTAGACACGGTGGAAGTGTTAGCCAGGATGGTCTGGATCTCCTGACCTCATGATCTGCCTGCCTCGGCCTCCCAAAGTGTTGGGATTACAGGCGTCAGCCACCGCGCCCAGCGGTGCACAACTTTTAATGAACACTACAATATGATCCTTCTGTTTGAGGAGGAGCAAAGAGTATAGTTAGACAACTCTGGAGCCAAACCAAACCTAGTTCAAATCTTTCTCTCTCTTTGGCTCGTTCTTTCTCTCATTTACCAAGTTTTCGAAATTCTCTGAACCTCACTTTTACAGTCTCTAAAACAGGAGATGACAGTGTCTCTACATTGGAGATAATAACTCTTACCTTGACGTATTGTCACATAGATTAAATGACTCAGTGCATACAAGCTTGTAGAACATAGTAGACCCTCAAAGGGTGGCTATTTCTTTTCAGGCCATTTGTAATTGAGGCACTTCTCACTTACTTTTTGACTAGAGATGCTGTGTAGAAGGTGAATCCTGAATCATTTTGAGCAAGTGAGATTCATTCTATGAATATATAAATTCAAGACACTTTCCAAAGTCAAATATAAGTGAGGAGTTTATATTGCATTCAGTTTTAGAGTATCAATACTCCTGTTTAATTAATCTGAAAGAACATGTCTGCATTCTCTTATAAGCCATGGAATCATACTACATTCAAGATTCTTTACTTTTAACACTTAGTACTTTAAATTCTAATGTATTCATTTATATATAAATAATATGGAAGATGACAAATAAATTTGTGGCAGAAACTATATACTGGCTGACTCAAAATCTATTTTCAACCCCTCCTATCACCCTTTGCTTACTAAGAAAATTACACTGGATTGCCAGACTTTTTAGCAGCCCAGGGTATCATGAGACACAGTTAGGATAAATAAAATGAAAGTGGAACTCTATCATAAGGTTTAGGGAAACATATTTAGAATAGAAAAAGAGGGTAGAATATTTTAAAAGTTGGTTAAGCTTTGACTTTATCATGTTTTTCCTTTCTGGAATGTGAATTGATGCTTTTAAGTGGAACAGCCATCCTAAAACTCAATAAGCTAAGAATAGTAGAGCTAAAACAGAAAAGATCATGAGTCCTGATGATTATCAGTGAACATCTAAAATAAAACTTCAACCATTTATTTCATCATCAAAAATATGCATTGAGAACCTGTATCTTACAAATACACTTTTTTAGAAGCTGGAGATAAGCAGTGACATAAATAGACAAAAATTCTTGCTTTCAGAATGGAATCTTATATTCCAATGTTGGAAGAGAAACAGAAAACAAATTTGTAGGAGTGTGTGTGTGAGTATGTGTGTGTCTGTGTGTGCATGGTCTGTCAGAATGATTTTAAAAATCCTGGGGAGAAAAATAAAGCAAGGCCGGGCGCGGTGGCTCAAGCCTGTAATCCCAGCACTTTGGGAGGCCGAGACGGGCGGATCACGAGGTCAGGAGATCGAGACCATCCTGGCTAACACGGTGAAACTCCGTCTCTACTAAAAATACAAAAACTAGCTGGGCGAGGTGGTGGGCGCCTGTAGTCTCAGCTACTCGGGAGGCTGAGGCAGGAGAATGGCGTGAACCCGGGAGGCGGAGCTTGCAGTGAGCTGAGATCCGGCCACTGCACTCCAGTCCGGGTGACAGAGCAAGACTCCGCCTCAAAAAAAAAGAAAAAAAAAAAAAAGAAAAATAAAGCAAGAAAAAAGAGTGCTAGAAAGTGCTAGGATGTGGTTATGTTTTGCTGCCAGAATACCCATATAGAGACTAGAACATCTATGTGGGAAAGTAAAAATGACTCGAATTCTGGGCTTACTATAATATAATATAAACTGGGATATTTACTGATGTGGAGACTGTGGAAGGGGTAGTCTTATTCAAAACCACGCACCTAGATTGTTGCTAGGTTCTCTCCTGACTCCAGTCACAATGTGTTAGAAAAAATGCTCATCAACTTTTGCTTAATATATAAAATAGACCAGAATGTGTTTAAGGCACTGCACAGTGGATGCTCTGTTACCTGCAACTAGAAATATTTCTAATTGAAGCAGATACACCAGAAAGAGGAAATGTTTCAAACACTAGGCTAAGCCACTTATATGTCACTGCTTTTGATCTTCGATTATAACATTACAGGATGGATACTTTTATTATCATTTTATAGATAAGGAAAATTAAGAACTAGCTCCAGTCTTTCAGTTAGTAAGTGGTATCCTAGATTTGAATCTAGATATTTTTGTCTAAAAAATACCCCTGTTCATTTTCTTACTTACCCATTTAACAAAAATTTAATGAGTGTTTTCTGTGTGCCAAGCATTCTGCTAGCACACACTGAAGTGCTAGGCACTTCAGTTAAGAATAGAATGATAACTGGGCAGTGATAATTTGGATTTGATGCCAAAATCATCAAATTTTCTCAGGCAGCTAACACAAAAATGGACAAATGGGATTACCTCATATTAAGAAGCTTCTGCACTTCAAAGGTAACAATTGATAAAGTGAAAAAAAAAAAAACCCTATGGAATGGAAGAAAATATTTGCAAGATATACATCTGAAAACAGGTTAATATCCAAACTATATAAGAAATTCAAAATAACTCAATAGCAAGAAAACAAAGAATCCAGTTTAAAAATGGGCAAAAGACCTGAATATTTTTCAGAAGACATACAAATGGAAAAAATGCTCAATGTCACTAATCATTAGGGAAGTGTCAATTAAAACCACAACAAAATATCACCTGATACCTGTCAGAATGGCTATTATCAAGAAGAGGAAAGACAGTAAGCGTTGGCAAGGATATGTAAAAAAGAGAATCCTCATGCATTGAGGATGGGAATGTAAATTCATCCAACCGTTATGAAAACTGTAGAGAGGTTCCTCAAAACACTAAAAATAGAATTACCATATGATCCACTAATCTCACTTCTGAGTATATATCTAAAGGAAATGAAATTAATATATCAAAAAAGTATCTGTACTCCTATGTTCATTGCAACAGTATTCACAGTATCCAAGTTACAGAATCAATCTAAATGCCTATCGACAGATGAATGGATACAAATGTATATATACACAGTGGAATACTATGCAGCCTTAAAAAAGAAAGAAATTTTGTGAATTGCAGAAACAGGAATGGAATTGGAGAACATTATGCTAAGAGAAATAAGCCAGGCACAGGAAGACAAGTAATGCATGTTCTCACTTGTATGTGAAATCTAGAACAATTGAATGAAAGAAGCAGAAAGTAGAATGGTGCTTACTAGAGGCTGGACACTGGGGGAAAAGGGACATGTTGGTTAAAGGGTGCAAAGTTTCAGTTTGAGAGGAACAATAAGTTTTTGAGATATTTTGTACAGCACAGTGATTATTGTAAATAATAGTGTCTTTTTTATATATTTCAAAAATACTGAGGGTCAATTTCCAATGTTCTCACCACAAAAAGTGATGAGTATTTGATGTGATGATTATATTAATTAGCTGGATTTAATCATTCCACATTGTATACGTATAACACCATTTTGTGCCCAATAAATATATACAATTATAATTGGTCAATTAACAATAAAATTTAAAAATTGGTAAAAGTAAAAAATTTTAAATTTAAAAAACATTGAAAAATAATAGAATGATAGATAAAACAGCTGTGATTTTCAAGAAAATCTCAAAGTAGTAGGTAAGTAGGTAAGAAAAACATAGCACAATTTTAAAAATTAAGTTTTGTTAAACACTTATAAAGAACTTGTCATATGCCAGAAACTGCAAAAGGCACTAAACTGATTTACAGAAATGTAACAGAATTTTTGTTCATAAATATTGTATCATCCATTGGGAGAGGTAAGCCTTAACCTAGAACTTTCAATAGGGCTTGAGGTATCTTTTTAAGAGGTAGCTGCAAAGCATGAAGGGACCATAGCAGAGGGATTGGTTAGAGAATGAATAGGCAGAGAAGGTATTGGTATTATGACAGAGAAAAGTCGTGTGAATAGGTGTTGAAGAGTGAAAGGGCATGGTGCCTTTGGGTTCTGATAAAAATCTAAATAGAGATGGGCATTTCAAGGCAAAACATGGAAGCCAACATTTGAGAGATAGCTGGGCCCAATGGTAAAAGATTAGATGGGTAAATTTAAATGGTTTGGGGTTTTTCCTATAGGCAAACATTTTGAATCAAATGGGTGAAATGATCAGATCTGATCTTAGAAGGTAAACTGCAGCAAGTACAGAATGGGACAGACATCCTAGGTTTTACCTTCCTGTACATTGAAGTCTTCCCCCACCCCTCCCTTTTTTTTTTTTTTTTTTTCTGCCGAGACAGCGTCTCTCTGTTTTACCCAGGAGGATGGAATGCAGTGGTGTGATCTTGGCTCACTGCAACCTCTGACTCCTGGGTTAAAGTGATTCTACTGTCTCAGTCTCCCAAGTAGCTGGGAATACAGTCGCCCGCCACCACACGCAGCTAATTTTTGTATTTTTAGTAGAGATGGGGTTTCACTGTGTTGGCCAGGCTGGTCTTGAACTCCTAACTCGTGATCTGCCCACCTTGGCCTCCCAAAATGCTAGGAGTACAGGCGTGAGCCACCGTGCCTGGCAAAATCTCCTTTTTTAATGTAATTCGGGATATAATCTTTAGATAGCCAATCGTTTAAAAAAAAAAAAGTTATTATACTGATGAGACTGAAGCTTCTCTTTCATGGGGTAAAATAAATTGTGCCCCCTGTTGAACAATGGTAAAATGGCATCACACACAATATTAACAAACTGTTACCACCCCGAGACCATTTAAAATGTCATTCCCTTTCTTCCAGGGAAAAGATTCAGTTAGTCTTGACCGAATGAATAAAGAGCAGATTAGAATGTTCCGGGGAAAAAAAACAAGAATTATTCATTCCTTGCATACAAATGCTTCCTGCTCAGTTTGAGCAGATTCCTATATTGTAGTCTAGTTACTTCCCTCCCAAATACAAGTATACAATGAGTGTATAATGCCACAGCAATAAAATGCAGTATGTCTGGAATATTACTACCTTCTGTTATAAAAGAAATAAACATAAAATGAAAGCAAACTCATGCATTTGGAAATATCAAGGGTTCTGGTGTCAGTTTTATCCTCACCAGGTAATTCTCCCAAGCCTTGTTCAGCTGAGATTTGCCACCATTCTTTGTCTCGTTTTATGTGCATCAGGATTGCTTTATCATTGCAACACTTGGCAAAATACTTCTCTTTTACAAGTAATCTAGATCTGTCAAGCTGTCTAGTTCTACTACATCAGTCACTACTTTGTAGTTTATTTGGTGACAGTGACTGCCAATAAAATAATGCCATAAAATATTCTAGCGTGAGGAGGCTAATTCAATATAGGTTAATAAAGCTGCTGTGATTCATCTTGCCATGTAGCATGCTTTTTATGCTGGGCATCTCTTAGGTGGATGTGGAAAATCACATTGAGGTTAGCTGGAATTTATGCTGTATGGAGGGGTTTACTTAATTTATATATTTACTTTCTTTCAGACCTACATTTTAAATAAAGTATATAGGTTTTTCTCCAGGATGATGGAGTATATTCAGGAGTGAATTCTGAACAGGCTTGTGAACTCAGGTAATAAAACAGAGGCAAAGAGGCAAAAATGACAGCCCCGGGGCTTGCTTTATTACAGCTTCTCTCTGAATCCATGCAAGGCAGAAGTTGTACCCAAACCCTTGTAGAGAGTGTTTAAACAGCCTTTTTGAGAACCCTGCTCATGAGTATTTTAATAACCTTAGTTCAAGTCAAGAGCAGTAAATGTCTCAAAAAGAGGCTGTTAATTGAAAAGATCAGTGATTTCAGAGGGATTAATACTACTGTCAGACCCAGCTTGCTTGCTTTCCCTTTTAATTTAGCCTTCCGTGTTAATTTAGAAACAGCTATGCAGCTTGGAGTTTTGGAAGGCAGGAGCAGGAGTGGTAAACAATATATCTAGGGCACTGTGGACCAGAGTCAAAATGCTAAGGTACAGACCTAGTCTCAGCTCTGCCACTATTTTCTTCATGTATGAACTGGGTATTTTAGTGTGTTTTAGAATATCTTATAATGTTTCTGTAAAGATTCTTTAATTGGCAAGAAAATCTTCTGTAAAGTATAAGTAAAATAAAAAAAGAAGTAAACAGATTAAAATAAACATGAGATTTTGTAAAGATTTAATTCAAATATTTAGTTTCACCATGTTGAAGCTCAACTATGTTTAGATCACTTCTGTTGTTTTCATTAATTACTTGAGCTCCCACAGACTCTATTAACAAGCAATCTAATACTTCTTACTTGAAACTCTCCTACCTCTGTGAATCCTCAAGTGATACACAAACTCTAGCTGCTAGTTCAGTCCAATGGGGCAGATGCCAAGCCTAGAGAATTAGAGAGTTTAAGCCGACCTGTTCCTGCTGTGGCCTCTCCTGCTGCAATAACAGGGGGTCACTTTTGAAAATGCATGTTATACAGTCTAGTGAATGGCTGCTGATGCAATAATGCTTTGCTGGAATTTCAGATCCTGTGTGGGTGGCAGTGGTGTCCATACTTGGGCTCCCTGAGTTAGATATCTTTCAGCTGTACACTCATAGACAAAGTCACTGTTTATTTGCAGGGACACCATGAAACACAGAACTCTGTCCAAATGGACTTCCACCTGTAGCCCCCATACTGTTTCTAGGTGCTCAGTGCTAAACCTGAGGCCAGACCATGTCTCTTACTTAATGCTCACATCCCCTTTGGGTACATAAAGACTATCAAAGAGGCTCTACTACTATTGACTGGGTGGATCGTCTTATATCCCTTTCCATCCAAGAAGACTCATCAGCTTTAGTACAGATGTGCCACTTCCTTTCCAGAGGTTTACTTGGCTACCAAATAGATAGGAAGAATCAGCCTTTGCCAGGTGCAAATTGTCCTAGTCTTTCTTCCCACAGAGGTAGATGTCTACTATCTTTATGTTTGCCTAATCACATACCACTACTCAAGTATTCTTGGATGAGTCAAAGAGGTTGTGTATCAAGAAGACTTTCTCTGTAGGTGAAAAAAAATTCAGACTTATTTCACTAAAATAATATTCTACGTAATGCCCCGTGGAGCCCCTGCTATACAAGTAATTTTCTGTAATTTTTCTACTATTGCAATTTTCAAATTCACTCTCTAAGTAACCCATCTCTGTTTTAAGATTTGGTTCCAAAAATTACCTTTCTCCGACCAAAGATTTCTTTCTTACTACCCCTACTCCCCATGCTGGGGCTTGGTATGTTAATGTACTTATAAAATTGGTGAAAACAGGTTATGTATTGATGAATATGAACCTATACAGTTAAAAATAATGTATCAGTTGTGTTTCTTGTGTTAGAAGTATGTAGTCTATATAAAAGGGATTCTTTATCCCTTATTTTCCCACTCCATCATAGGGTCTGAATTCCAGGCCCTGACACATCCTGTTTATATTGCCTTGTTGAGGAAGGAAAATATTTGACTTAGTAGAGTTTCTGTCTTTGTCTATTTTTAATCATTAAATACTGCCACTCTTTTTTCTTTCTTTTTCAACATCTCTTGCATGGATTGTTAGAATGCTTAACTAACTGGATTTCTTCTCTCCAGCCTTACTCTTCTCAAATCCATCCTCTGTATTGCAGTGAGCAACTGATTTAGAGTTCTAATGTCACTATATTCTATTTCTATTCTCAGTGAGTCCCCATCATATTCAGACAAAGAAAGCCAATTTCTCAACATGGCTTACTTCACTTTACCATCCCAGAGCTTTCTCCCAATTTACACTGTTCTTATCAAATTTCCCCCTTGCATTTTTTTTTTTTTTAACAGTCTTGCACTGTTGCCCAGGCTGGAGTGCAGTGGCACAATCTCAGCTCACTGCAACCTCCGCTTCCCGAGTTCAAGCGATTCTCCTGTCTCAGCCTCCTGAGTAGCTGAGATTACAAGCATGTGCCACTACGCCCAGCTAATTTTTGTATTCTTAGTAGAGACGGGGTTTCACTATGTTGGCAAGGCTGGTCTCGAACTCTTGACCTGGTGATCCACCCGCCTCAGTCTCCCAAAGTGCTCAGATTACAGACATGAGCCATCAAGCCCAGCCTCCCCCTTGGTTTTCAAAGTTTCCCTCAGATGCTATGTCATTCCTTGTCTCCATATCTTTGGCTGATGAAAATTTCTCCCTGGAATTCTCCTCTTCCTTTCCTTAGTTGATTTAACTCATACTCACTGTTTAAGGCAACTTTGTTAGTTGCACATTCTCCTGATTCCCATAATATTGTGATCTATTTCTGTTGCCGAACTGCCCTATTATTTTGTCACTGTCTGTTTATATTTCTCTCTCAGTAGAGAATGATTGATTTGAGGGCACAGATTCTCTTTTCAAACTTTTATGTTCAGGGATTGTAACATGGTAGAAACTCAATAACTGCTGAGGAAATGAATCTTTAGTATAGAAGTCCTAATGTCTAACTCAAAGGTTAATTCTGAAACTTAAATGAGGTAATGTATATTGAAATGGCTGGATTTGACTTTATCACATCACAGTCATTCAGTACATGTTGTATTTTCTTCCACTTACAATGAGCTGCATAAAGCACATATTAAAGTTTAGGAAAGAAGGTTCATAATTGAAATTGTGCTGATAATACTTCTAAAGTATTTCTTCTAAAGCCTTGTGGACATTTTGACTACTAGTCCTGAAATTGACCTATTGGAAGACTTTCATAAACATCATCCATGATGACATTACATGATCATTTTAATGAGACAGTACACCCTAAATTGACAGCCATTGGATTCAGTTTCTCTCTTGTAACTGATTTTAACGTTATTTCTATGTTCTGCAACTCAGATCAGCAACCATGTCCTAACACAGAAAACTGGTCACTTCTCAGGTCTGCTATATGACTCTGAGTTAACTGTGAAGCCCAAGGTAGGATGATTTCAGTGTAGTTCAAACTAGCCAGTGGGGAAGACTGGAATTGGGAAAGTTGAAGGACTTATTTCTCTTTTTTTGTTTCTAGCTTTAATGGGGCATAATTGATAAATAAAAGTTGTACATAGTCAAGGTATACAACAGGATTTTATGTATGTATATATTGTGAAATGATTACCACAATCAAATTAACACATGTTTCTCCACACATAGTTCCCATTTGTGTGTGTGTGTGTAATGAGGACTCTTAAGATCTACTATCTTCACAAATTTCAAGTAAACAATAAGCACTTATTTATCTGAGTTATGCTCACAGCATTTTTTCTCTTCTTTCCATTTTCTTTCTCTTCGAAAAAGCAGAAATGAATGGTATCCTTCTGTCTTAATGTGTGAACTCTACCATTTACTAGCTGTATAACTCTGGTAAGGCCTTTAACCTCTATGAAATGAGCTTCAGTTTTCTCATCTGTATAAATGGAATCATTATGCCCATCTTATCTACTCCACAGAGCTATTGTAAAAGTGTGTATATAAAAGCCCTTTTTAAGCCTGAAAACACAATGAACAGGTAAGGGGCTACAATTAAGTTTTTCCTTTCAGAAAAATTTCTTCTTCCCATAATATTTCGATGGCTTTTAGAATACGGATTAAGCCATGAATTGTCTTTTATGAGTTTTGTAAGCTGGCATATAGAGCATGATAATAAATTGTAAATAATCACAAAAACCTTGTCTCAGTAGGTAAATTTGGCCTCCCAAAGTGTCTTTTTGTGTAGTCAAATGTTGCCTTTTATTCAAATGTCTCACAGCGTTTTGAAAGTAGATTATGTATGACACATACCAAACTCACTCTGTCCCCATCACTCTATCACCACCTTTCTAAAGAAACAGTTGTTTAAAACCCCAGGCTACCATCAATCAGAAGCAAATAAAGAATATTTTCACCTACTCGAAAATGACTGCAGCAGGCTGCTAGTAACCAGCTGATACTAGAGCCAGTTCTTTCAGCAAGAATTATGTTCCAGGTGGCATGAAAGCTTACAGATTCCTGTGACTTAGCTTTCTGAAATAATTTAGACATCTTTATTTCAAGTTAGCAAGTGATGCAGTGATAGCAGGGATTACGTTGGGGAAAAAGTCAAGAGGAAGGGCTAAGGAAGAGCTGGGACCCATAGCTGCAAGATGGCTTCAATTTACCTGCCATTATGAGCCAGCAAATCTAATACCAATGTGTGCCCAAGGTCAGAGCTCACAGCTGAATAGCACCACAGTTACATAGAGTGTGCTAGCATCAATAATCAGAGTTGGAAGCCCTCACATATTTCAGAGGTATTTCTGAAGTCCTTCCACTTAAAGAATTCTGTCCTACAAACATGACATGTTCTCACTTATTTGTGAGATCTAAAAATCAAAACAATTAAGCTCATGGACACAGAGAGAAGAAGGATGATTATTAGAGACTGGGAAGGGTAGTGGGGCATGGGAGGAGTTACGAATGGTTAATGAATACAAAAAATAGAAAGAATGAATAAGATCTACTTGATAGCACAACAGGGTAACTATAGTCATTAATAACTTCAATGTACATTTTAAAATAACATAAAGAATGTAACTGAATTGTTTGTAACTCAAAGCATAAGTGCTTGAGGGAATGAAGACCACAATCTCCATGATGTGCTTATTTCACATTGTATGCCTGTATCAAAACATCTCATGTACCTCACAAATATATACATCTACTGTGTACTCACAGAAATTGAAAATAAAATAAAGAAATAATAAAAAAAAATTCTGTCCTGACTTCCTGATGCTTCTACAAGATAAAAGCCTTCCTAGGAAAAACTTTAAAAACATTTTTTAGGGGTAGGGAAAAAGCAGGACATGAGTAAAGAGAAAAAGGTAAATTTCTGATCAGCAATTGCTTGGACGTTTCTCTATCTTTCAAGTCCATGATTTGCGTTTCTAACATCTCAGTATAGTACTGCCACTGGTCTCAAGGAAGAGATAGTTTAGAGCAGAGAGTCTCAAACTTGAGTGAGTATCAGATTCACCTGGACAGAGCTTGCTAAAGTAGAGGTGGCTGTGTTGGATGGACCCCACCTCCAAGGTTTCTGATTTATAGGGTCTGGGGTGAGGTCTCAGAATTTGCATTTTTAACAAATTCCCAAGTGATATTGATGTTTCTGGTCCTCATACCACACTTTAAGAAACACTGGTTTAGAGTCCACTGGGCAAACCACAGACTTCTGGTTTGGGGGAAAGACCACTATCAACATGTAGTGGTCTGACCATGGCAGTTCTCAGTAATAATTTCAATCATATAGGGAGAATTGTGGAGAGCAAATAATAACTCTTTAGGTAATTGAAATCTGTAGAAAAGTCTTATGAAAAAAGGAAGCAACTGATAGTTCATAGCAGTGAGTAGCGCTCTTCAATTTATGCTTCAAGAAGCTATTTTCTCTGTTTTTATTTATTTTTATCTCAGTGCTGGAAAGTTCTTGGTTTAAACCTTCAACCAAGGACTCCAGAGAGCTTTTCAATCTTGAATTTGCTAATACTCAGACCATGTTATGATGGATTTTATTCTTTCCTGTAAACTCAGCAGTGTAATTACAAAGCCAGCCCACTTTTTCTTTTTAAAAGAAAGAAACCCACTGTTCCTACGCTCTCTCTCATGATTATGGACATTGGAAAACGGAAAGAAACTGAGATTAATTAGATCACAGATGTTCAAACATGTTAAAAGAAAGCCCACATTTCGATAAAATCTTTATCAAGACCTCAATGGCAAAAACAGGTATATGTGGAACTACTCTGATAAAACACATAGCAGACTCCAGATTATGTCAGACATATCTCCAAATTCATGATGCCAAACAATGACTGCAGTTTGCAGATGACACTTAACCTTTACAGTGACTAAGGTCTTGCCAATGTTCTAGATAGAGTGTAAAGCCTAGGGAGGGGGGATCTTAAGGACAAGATCAAGGACTCTTTGAACAATGCCTAGATTTTCCCAAGCTTTATTAGACATGGAAATCAGCAGTCTCTTGCAGCAAGTTTCTAAGTGAGTGCAACATCATTCTTCCACAAAGATGCCTAAAAGGAACTCAGACCCAAGGGCACATATGCAGGATCTATATCTCTGTTTTGGTACCAGTACCATGCTGTTTTGGTTACTGTACCCTTGTAGTGCAGTTTGAAGTCAGGTAACGTGATGCCCCCAGCTTTGTTCCTACTTTTTTGGTTCCCAAAACTTTATTTCTTAGAATACTGAAAATAATTTTATTTATACTGAAGGTTATTTTGTCTTTTGGTAAGTCTAGTAATAGTTCAACTAGGGTTCTATGGATCAGTTGATTTGCAGCTTTCTTCAGTTAGATTAACCCACAATATTTTGGAGCTGAATTAAAAAGTAGAATTTCATTCATTATTCAACCACTATCTTATTTGAGTCTATTATGCACCAAGCTCTCCACTGTGTGCTGAGCTTATAACTATAAATTAGGTGGGCATGAGCCCTACTCCTATAAAACTTTTATCTTTCAGAAACATGGCATATTTTATTTATTTTTTCTTTTATATTCATTGATGTAGTTTTATAGTTTTCTTTATAGGTTCCTTACATATTTTGTTGAATTTGTTCTAAGATATCTACTTATTTTGTTTCATTTTTTGATTGTGTGTAGGCTTCTTTTAAATACCGAGACAGGTGGATCACAAGATCAGGAGATCAAGATCACCTGGCTAACGTGTTAAAGCCTGTCTCTATTAAAAATACAAAAAAAAAAAAAAAAAAAAAAAAAGCCTGGCGTGGTGGCAGGCGCCTGTAGTCCCAGCTACTCTGGAGGCTGAGGCTGGAGAATCACTTGAACCCAGAGGGCGGTGGTTGCAGTGAGCCGAGATCGCGCCACTGCACTCCAGACTGGGCGACAGGTGACAAAGCCAGACTCTGTCTCAAAATAACAACAACAAAAAAACATAAATAAATACTATTTTCTATATATTTATTGCTGAAATATAAGGATACTATTGACTTGTGATTATTTACTGTGCATGGAGTTGTCTTTCTGAAATTGTATCCTTTGATGACTAGGAAATTCTAGTTGTCAATTGCCGTAAGAATATTCTTTTACTAGTAATAGATACATGAATAATCTATCCTTATGTAACTTGAGCTGTGAGTTGAGCTTGGTAAATTTTCAACTAGAGAAAAAGATGAAAGCAAATGAACTATCTGAATTTTCTAAGAAAAAATATTTTTAATAAGAAAAAAATTAAACATAGTGAAGTCTGAATGTTGTCAAGAAACAGGAATAAAGGAAATGGGAAAGGAGACAACTGTGGACTAATATCAACAAACTTTTGGAAGCTAGAACACAAATGTCATCAGCTTTCCTATCTCTTTTCAAAGTGCTTTTCAAGTGCTGGCAGAGGGGTTGCCAAATATTCTGATCTAAGCTGCTGATAAAACAGACAAAATACTTACTTTACCTCAGAAGTTGAACTGGGGACTGCTGCTGAAAATAAAGGTGGTGTTTTAAAAGTCTGCACAATGTACTGGTATGTTTCCATTCCCCCTTTCCTCTTGTGAATCCCGGACACCACCTGTCCTGGAACAGCACTAGACACTAGAAGCTTATTCTGAAAATATATTGTACTAGAGATGCTCTAAATTCAGCACATCAAACACAACAGGAGTTAAGGGAGCCTGCCATATTGGGAGGAATGAGTGAAGGTCTTTCTAACTGAATGAGGAGATCTACAATCCCTTCTCATACTCACACCTAATAAAGTTAGTTATTGGACTTATTTCTCTCCCCTTTCATGCCACACTGAATATTGAAACTGTTCAGTTTCTCCCAAGACAAAGGTTCTAGAGAAACCCTATTGATACGATACTTGGTAGGAGTCCATCCAAAAAGGTGGCTGGATCTTATCGGTATCCAGTGGAACTGTAGAAGAAAAACACAGGGCTCCAGGAGAGATGGCTCCAAAAAGACAAAGTATTGGATCTTTAAAAATTGTGCAATCACTTCTTAAAAGTTATTTAATTATTTTTAATTGACGGGGAATAATTTATGGGTACAATGTGATGTGTATATATATATATACATATATATATAGCAATGATTAAATCAAGCCAATTGACATAAGAAATACTACTTGATTAAATTTTTAAAAAATGAGGAAGGCAAGTATGCATTTTCTGTTGGCTCAAACTCAGCAAACTGATATTCTAAATTGACTGAAAGAGTTTTAATAAATCAATGAAAAAGAAAACATACACTGTACTATTAAAAAGAAAGGATTAAACTTCACACAGGACACAAATTTGAAAATATTAGAGGCAGAAACACTAAAATAAATGTGAACATAAACATGAGTGAAGAAAAAGAAAATTATTTGCCATATGTGTTAGAGTGTCAAGGATTTATTTGACTTACTGAGTCATCACTGCCACTAGAGATATTTGGATGTCACCACTATGACTTATATTTACTAAGCAAAGTAGGAAGTTGATAGGCTATTTATACCATAGGTTATATTATACCAAATTCTTAAGGGTTTGATATCGCAAGTCTGACTTTTGAATATATGCATACTTTTTTAAAGACATTAGCCTATTTTCAGGATGAGAGATATTTTATGTTTGTTTTTATTATTGCCATCGACTATTACTTTAATGGAATTTGTTTATGATTTGTAAAATATTTTTGTATCTTTATAAATGTTTTTTCTCTTATCCCATTCCAGATAATATTCTCTTAGCAGCTAGTCATTTTCAAACAGCTTTGGGAAATATGGGTGATTTGCTGATGTTTCTTAACAGTGGCTTCCTTTACGTTTGTTTTACCAAAATGATCCTTGTACTCCGCAGGAAAACTTCCAAACTCTTTGACTCTAAAAGTCTTTTGCAGTTAAGTGATTTTCTGTAACGTGTGTTTTGATTCCTTTTTATTTTCTGTGTATCTATTTTATGTTTTCATTTTGTTGTTATGTGGCTTATGAAAAGCATCTTACACTTGTAACAGGTTATTTTATGCCAATTACAACTTAAATTTGATTGCAAGAATTCCCTAAGCTGTGCACTTTTACTCCACTGTCCCCACCTCATTTCGAACTTTTAATGTCACAATTTACATCTTTTTGTATTGTATATCTCTTAAAAATTACTGTAAACTGGTCACAGTGGGATGTACCTGTAATACCAGCTACGCGGGAGGCTATGCAGCAGGATTGCTTTAGCCTAGGAGTTTGAGACGAGCCTGGGCAACATCATGAGACCCCATCTCAGTTTTTAAAAAATGTTGTAGTGATTACAATTTTTAATAGTTTTGTCTTTTAACTTTCATACCATACTTTTAAAATTCATAGGTAATTTTTATATCATTATTCTATTAGAGTATTCTGAATTTGCCCATGTACTTGATTTACCAGTGAGTTTTTATGTTACTCATGAGTCACCTTTTCTTTCAGCTTGAAGAACTCCCTCTAGCATGTATTCTAAGGCAGGTCTGGTGATGATGAGCTCCCTCAGCTTTTGTTTGTCGAAAAGTCTTATCTATCCTTCATTTATAAAGGACAGCTTTTCTGGGTGTAGTATTTTTAAACAACAAAGGAAGACAATAAGAAAGAAATTGAAGAAACAACTAGAAAACAAAGAACATACAAAACAACTAGAAAACAATGAACAAAATGACAGTAGTAAGGCTTTCCCTATCAATAATTATCTTCAGTGTAAATTGATTACATTTTTCCCAATCAGAATACATAGGGTGGTTGAATGGATTAAAAAAAAACACACACAACAAAACTATGTGCTGCCTGCAAGAGACTCACTTCACCTGTAAGGGCACACGCATAGTCTAAAAGTGAAGGGACAAAGAAAGATATTCTATGCAACTGGAAATCAAAAGAGAGCAGAGTAGGTGTACCTAGATAAAATAGACTTTAAATTAAAGGCTGTAAAAAGAGACAAAGGGCATCATATAATGATAAGGGAGTCAGTTCAGCAAAAGGACATTACTCACTTATATGTGCACCCAACATAGAAGCAACTAAATATAAAAAATCAAATATTAATATATCTGAAGAGAGAGAGAGAGACTGCAATACAATAATATTAGGGAACTTCAATTCTCAACTTTCAGCAATGTACAGATTATCCAGACAGAAAACCAACAAAGAAACATCGGATTTAAGCTACACTCTAGACCAAACACACCTAAGAGACATAAGCAAAACGTTTCATCCATTTGCCATAGAATACACATTCTTCTCAACTGCACATGGATATCTCCTCACTTCTGGTAGAATGGCTATTATAAAAAGGACAAAAGATGACAAGTATTGGCAAGGATGTGGAGAAAAAGAAACCCTTGCACCCGCTGGTGGGAATATAAGTTAGCTCAGCCATTATAAAAAGCAGTATGGAGATTCCTCAACACATTAAAAATAGAACTACTATATGATCCAGCAATTCCACTACTGAGAATATTTCCTAAAGAAATGAAATCAGTACATTGAAAATATATCTATACTCCCATGTCTATTGTAGCACTATTCACAATAGCCAAGAAATGAAATCAGCCTAAGCGACCATCAACAAATAATTGGATAAAGAAAATGTGGCATATGTACATGATTGAATACTCTTCAGCCACAAAGATAAGAAAATCCTGTAATTTGCAACAACATGGATGAACTTGACAAAATCACGTTAAGTGAAATCTAGGCACAGAAAGACATACTGCATGATCTCACTTATATATGGAATCTAAAAAAAGTTTATTTCATAGAATTAGAGAGTAGAATAGTGCACTGGAAGGGTGGGGTGGTTGAGGGGAAAAGGGATTTTAGGAGATACTGGTCAAAGGATACTTAATTACAGTTAAATAAAATAAGTTAAAGAAATCTATTGTACAGCATGGTGACTATAGTTAATGACAGTATATTATTCTTGAAAAATGCTAAGAAAGTGGATATTAAGTGTTCTTATTACAAAAATGATAACTATATGAGGTAATGCATTTGTTAATTAGCTAAATTTAACCAGTCCTATAGGAATTATATATAATTATTTACCAATTTTTTCTTCCATTAATCTATGGCACTCTTTATTCCTATAGGAATAAATTTAGCTAATTAACAAATGCATTGTATTATTATAATGTTATATAACAATAATAATGTATTATATATATATTATTCCTATTATAGGAATGGTTGTATTTAGCTATTTACCAAAACATTAAATTATACATGATAAATACCCACAATTATATATGTTAATTAAAAGATAATTTGAAAAAAGTCATTTTCTTTGAGAGTAACTATTCTAAAACTAATTTTAGAATAATTTGTGACTTTTTGGATTTGCATAGTTTGTGTTATTTACCTGGAACATCTAGACCCTACTTGTTTGCTGGACAAAGATTTGCCCAACTTTCAAAATTCAGCTAAAACACCACCTTCTCTGTGAAGTTCTTTGTGGAGTTTGTGCTTTCTTTCAGGTATTGCTGTGACACCTGCACCTTAAATGGGCACTGAAACAAGGATGCCAGGATGCAAATTTCATGGAAACTTGAAATTGGGTCATAATATCTGTTGGAATCCCTAACTTAGGTTTGACATAAAACTAGTGAAGTGGTGTCTGTACGTGTTCAGGCATAAGGGCATCAGGAAAAATAAATAACAGAGAAAGAGAGGAATAAAATCAACTTATAGAAACAGAAAATTCCAGCACTTTGGGAGGCCAAGGTGAGTGGATCACCTGAGGTCAGGAGTTCGAGACAGTCTGGCCAACATGGTGTGACCCTGTCTCTACTAAAAATATAAAAATTAACTGGGTGTGGTGGTGGGCATCGGTAATCCCAGTTACTCGGGAGGCTGTGGCAGGAGAATCGTTTGAACTGAGGAGGTGGAGATTGCAGTGAGCTGAGATCATGCCACTGCACCACTTCAGGCTAGGAGACAGAGTGAGAGAGTGAGACTCCACCTAAAAAAAGAAAAAAAAAAAAAAAAAAAAGAAACAGAGGATGGAAGCTCAGATTGAGCAGGTGAGTGACTGAGAGAGAGCCCACAATATGGATAATTTTGCTGCCTCAATTCTTGGTGACCTTTTTAGAATATGGCAATATTACTCTGGATTTCATAAAATGTGCTTCTGTCTATGCAATAAAGTATCTGCTTCATACAAACTAGCTTGAGTAATTTTTGTTTTGAAATCAAATAATCTCCCATTTCCAATCATATATACCACGTAGTAGGGGAAGTGCTCTTGCATCCGTGCTATTTTAATAGTCTTTGCTTCTTCCATTTCTATAGTATGCTGTAATTTATTTGCCAGTTTTTTCTCTCATTAATCTATGGCTCCCTCAAATTAGGACCACAATTCATTCATTCTTACACTGTCAGCATCTAATATATCACTGACCTTTAGTAGATATTCAATCAAGATGTATTGAATGACTCTTCATTCTATAACAAATTTCATTTTTGAGCAATAATAATAATAGAGCCTGTAATTAATCATTATAAAGTCTAGTAACTAAGACGGGTGGCAGAAAGCTTTTAGAAGTGCTTGCTCTTCCTCCCCTGAATTTTCTCAGGTTTTGAATGCCTATATAGTTGCTTAATGGGGTTTCTATTGTCTTCTCTGATAGTTTTGTAGTTCCTACAAATTAACTTCAGATTGTCATTGTTATCTGTTGAATCTCTCTGGTAGCAAAGCATTCATCTATGCAATCTGCTTCTTTAAAGCATAATGCAGAAGTATTTATAGTAAAGAGCACATCACAATAAAGGAGATGACAGATAAGCATGTAAGTATCCTCTGCTTCCCTTTTCAAAAACATTCATTGAAAGTGTTTCTAAAAGATGCAATATTTGTGTGAGCTTTCTTCTCTCAGTTGAGTATGGACTAGGACATTTTCTGAGTCCTATTCTATTGGGTAGGTCATCAGCCAATAAAAATCTCTGGTTTCTACTAGATAAAAGTTTTGATTTTCTCCTCTTTTTCCCCCTCTGTTCTTCTTCCTGTTGTGTCTTCTTTTCTGCTTTTCATTGTAGTGTGATATGCATTCAGAAATATGTATATAAGTGTAGAGTTCAGTGACTTTTTGCAGGCTGAACACGCTTTTGCAACCAGCATCCAAGAAGCCCACTTCCTGCTGCATTCTTGTCACTGCTACTCCACTTCCAAGGTGAACCAGCATCCTAACTTTTTTTGAGACATGATCTCACTCTTTCTTCCAGGCTGGATTGCCATGGTGCTATTACAGCTCACAGTAACCTCAAACTCCTGACCTCAAGCTATCTTTCCACCTCCATCCCCTAAGCAGTGGGAACTGCAGGTGCATGCCACCACACCTGGCTAATATTGTGTGTGTGTGTATAAAGATGTGTCTCATTATGTTGCCCAGGCTGCTTTTTTGATTAAAAAATTATTGTACATATTTATAGAGTACACATGATATTTGATACATGCATACAATACCTAATCATCAAATCAGGGTATTTAGAATATTCATCACCTTGAACATTTATTATTTCTTTGTGTAGAAAACACTTCAAATCTTCTAGCTATTTTGAAATATATATTATCAACTATAGTCACTCTAGTATGTTATGGAATAATATAACTTACTACTTCTATCTAACTGTCTGTCTGTACTATTAGCAAACCTCTCTTCATACTCACATCCTTCCTAGTTTCTGAAAACTATCATTCTACCCTCTACCTCCATAAGATCCAATTTTTATGCTCCCACATATAAATGAGCGCATGTGATGTTCGTCCTTCTGTGCCTGACTTATTTCAGTAACATAAAGACCTCCAGTTCTATCCATCTTGCTGCAGATTTATAATATTTCATTTTTATAGCTAAATAGTATTTTATTTTGTGTATATCACATTTTTCTTTATTTGTTTGTTGATGGACACTGAAGTTGATTCCATATCTTGGCTGTTGTGAATAGTGCTGCAATAAACATGGAGGTGCAGTTATCCCTTTGATATACTGATTTCCTTTCCATTGGGTAAATACTCAGTGGGGATTGCTGAACTGTATGATATTTCTATTTTTAGTTTTTTGAGAAACCTCCATATTGTATTCTATATGGTTATACTAATTTACATTCCCACCAACAGCATAGAAGAGTTCCCTCTTCTCCAGTCCTCACCAGCATTTGTTATTTTTTGTCCTTTTGGTAATAGCCATTGTTACTGGGGTAAAATGATGTCTCATCATAGTTTTGATTTGATTTTTTCTGATGATAAGTTATGTTGAACATTTTTTTTCATATACCTCTTGGCCATTTGTATATCTTCTCCTGAGAAATGTTTATTCAGAATCTTTGCCCACTTTATAATGATATTGTTTAGGGCTTTTTTTTTCCTGTTGAGTTGTTTGAGTTCTCTCTATGTTCTGGAAAATAGTCTCCTGTTGAATAAATAGTTTGCAAGTATTTTCTACCATTTACAAGTTGTCTCTTAACTCTTTATTGTTTCCTTTTTTTGTGAAAGAGCTATTTAGTTTAATATAGTACCATTTATCTATTTTGGGTTCTGTTGCCTGTGCTTTTGAAGTCTTAGCCATAAACTTGTTGCCTAGGCCAATGTCCTGAATCAATTTTTCTATATTTTCTTTTAGTACTTTTATAGTTTTGGATTTTACATTTAAGTCTTTAATACATTTTAAGTTGGTTTCGATATGTGGTGAGACATAGTGCTCTAGTTTCATTCTTTTGCTATAGATACCCAATTTTTCCAGCAGCATTTATTAAATAGGGCATCCTTTCTTCAGTGTAAGTTCTTGGTGCCTTTGTTAAAAATCAGTTGCCTGTAAATATGTGAATATATTTCAGGATTCTCTATTCTGTTCCACTGGAGTATATGTCTGTTTTTATACCAACACCATGCTGTTTTGGTTACTATAGATTTATAGAATACTTTGAAGTAAGGTAGAGTGATACCTCCAGCTTTGTTCTTTTTACTCAGCATTGCTTAGGCTATTTGAGGTTTCTTGAGGTTCCATACAAATTTTGAGGGTATTTTTTTTCTATTTCTGTGAGGAATGTCATTGGTATTTTGATAGAGATTGCTTTTAGTAATATGATTATATTAACAATATTAATTCTTCTTATCCATGAGCATGGTATATCTTTCCATTTGTGTCCTCTTCAATTACTTGCATCAGTGTTTTATAGTTTTTCTTGCAGAGGTCTGTCACCTCCTTGGTTAAATTTATTTACAGTTATCTTATTTTTTGGTAGCTATTGTGAATGGGATTGCTGTCTTCATTTTACTTTCAGCTTGTTCATCATGTATAGAGACACTAGTGATTTTTGCATGTTGATTTTGTATTCTGTAACTTTACTGAATTTGTTCATTAGTTCTACGAGTCTTTTGTTGATCTTTAGGTTTTTCTGTATATATGATCATGTCATCCAAAAGAAGAACAGTTTGACTTACTCTTTTTCAATTCGGGTACCTCTTATTTAATTCTCTTGCCTGTTTGCTCAGGCTAGAATTCCAATACTATGTTGAATAGGAGTAGTTAAAGTGGGCATCCTTGCCTTCTCATTTTTAAAGGAAAGGTCTTCAGCTTTTTCCTATTCAATATGATGTTAGCTGTAAGTTTAAAATATATGGCCTTTATTATGTTGAATTATTTTCCTTCTATGCCTAATTTATTGAGAGTTATTGGATGTTGAATTTTATCAAATGCTTTCACTGCTTCTATTGAGATAATGAAATGCTTTTTGTCCTTCATGATGTTGATGTGATGTATCAAGTTTATTGATTTGCATATGCTGAACTATTCTTGCATTCCTGGGACAATTCCATTTAATCATGATATGTTGTGTTTTTGATGTGTTGTTGAATTGAGTTTGCTAGTATTTTGAGAAGTTTTTGCAGCTGTATTTATCAGGGATATTGGCTTGTTTTGTGTGTTTATGTGTGTGTGTGTGTGTGTGTGTGTTATCTGGTTTTGGTTATAAGATAATGCTGGCCTTGTGGAATGAGTTATGAAGAATGCTCTCTTTTAAAAAACGTTAAGAATACTTTGAAAAGAATTCATGTTAGTTCTTCTTTATAAGTTTGGCAGAATTCAGAAGTAAAGCCATTTGGTCCTGGGCCATTTTTTTTTTTTTTATTGGGAGACTTTTTATTACTGATTCAGTCTCATTACTCCTTATTGGTGTGCTTATGTTTTCTTTTTCTTTCTGGTTTAATCTCAGTAGATTGTATGTGGCTAGGAATTTGTCCATTTCCTCTAGATTTTCTGATTTGTTAGCATAACCACTAGTCTTGTTTCTAACAGCATAGCATACTTTGCCTGTTTTTGTACTTTATATAAACAGAATTACACAGTACACAGTCCTTCATGTCTGCTTTTGTTTGCTCAGTGTTTCGTTATGAGGTTCATCCATGGTGTTGTTCAGAATGTGATTTGCTGTGCTCGTTGCTATATAGTACTCCTTGTATTAACATACCATAATTCACATATCTATTCTACTCTTTACTAGCATCATTGGACTGCTATGCATAATACTGGTATAAACAGTTTTAATACATGTTTTTCATGCTTGGCTCTCAAAAAATTTATCTGAAGTCCCCCAAATGACCCAAACACTTTGAGTCAACATAATAACCACTCTAAAGAAGATATGCAGTGCTTAGGTTTTTACACACTTCTGAGTGAAATGTATTGCTTGAGGAAGCTTCCTGTCCAAAAAAAAAAAATGTGCTCTGACCCCAGATTTTAATAGGCCACTAGAGGATTCTGCTTCTCAAATATGACCCTTGCAGATGATGCACAAACTGATAAGAGACAAAGAGAGTGCTTCTCACAAAGCCAAATTATCTGTGGTTGAAAAAGCAGGCAGAATATGACAGCTTAGAAGGAACAAGGCTTTAGATAAGGGAATGATCTGTGGCTCTGTTCTTTTTGACCTTACTGCCATGGGAGATGAGATTGAGCTCTCCCCCTCTTCCTGTCACCATCTCTATCCAGTTCTAACCATGTGTACATCAAGTAGGCATCCCCCAAAGCTAAGCAAAAACAATGAAGAATAACTTCTTTTTGTTATATGCTTTGCTAGTCATGAATCACTCACTCAGCCCTTAACTGGATAGGATAAAACTCCCCTCTTTCAAACTTATTTGGAATTAGATTAGGGGAAGAGGGTGAATTTTAAGGAGAAAGCACAAAATATTATCCACAATGACTCTTGTCAATGAGGTATGATGGGAGGTAGTGATAAGTTTGAGTTCTTCTACTAGAATTTCCTGGACAACTTGTTCAAGGTGCGGAATTAGGGCTCCATCTCAGTCTATCAGAGTTATGCCCTTAAGACCCCCATGTTCCCAGGGCTTTTATTTGCTTAACCTTGGCTCTCCTACTCCCTTGGCTTCGGACACCCACTTGTGGTATCTTGCCAAATAAGAACTACTGGCATCTACAGCAACAGTATCCAGTAGAAATGTAATGTGAGTCACAAATGTGAGCCATATACCAAAATGTATCACATTAAATACACTAAAAAGAAAACAGTAAACTTATTTTTGATGACATATTTTATATAACCCAATATATCTAAAATATTGTTATTTCAGTATATAATAAATTTAAAAATTATTAATTCGCATCCTTTTATTTATAATAAGTTTTCATAATCTGTAGTGTATTTTATGCTTACAGAGTATTCAATTGTCCAGTTACAATTCAGACTAGTTACATTTCAAGTGTTCAATAGCCACAGAGAGCAAGTGGCTACTGTACTGGGCAGCACAGATATAAATAATCTAATAAATAGCCTATATAATCAGATAAAAGTGATCAAGTAAATGAATTACTAAACAAATAAGTAGATAAGTGAAAATAGCTTCCCTCAGATTCTGCATTTGTTACTTATCCTCTAAATGTCTTCATTTTTTATCATTGGGGTGGGTGTGTGTTGTAAGTTTGTGAGGGAAAGACAGACTTGGACAAAAGGAGAAAACGTGACCAAATTTTAATTATTTCAAAGTCCTCTTATTTGTTTTTTGTTTGTTTTTATTCTTGAATTTTTTCTTTTTTTAAAATTTTTTTATTATACTTTTAAGTTCTACGGTACATGTGTACAACGTGCAGGTTTGTTACATATGTATACATGTGCCAAGTTGGTGTGCTGCACTCATTAACTCGTCATTTACATTAGGTATATCCCCTAATGCTATCCCTCCCCGCACCGCACCCCACAACAGGCCCCCGGTGTGTGATGTTTCCCTTCCTGTGTCCAATTGTTCTCATTATTCAGTTCCCACCTATGAGTGAGAACATGCAGTGTTTGGTTTTTGTCCTTGTGATAGTTTGCTGAGAATGATGGTTTCCAGCTGTATCCATGTCCCTACAAAGGACATGAACTCATCCTTTTTTATGGCTGCATAGTATTCCATGGTATATATGTGCCACATTTTCTTAATCCAGTCTGTCATTGATGGACATTTGGGTTGGATCCAAGTCTTTGCTATTGTGAATAGTGCTGCAGTAAACGTATGTGTGCATGTGCTGTATAGTAGCATGATTTATAAAGCATGATTTATAATCCTTTGGGTATATACCCAGTAATGGGATGGCTGGGACAAATGGTATTTCTTAGTTCTAGATCCTTGAGAAATTGCCACACTGTCTTCCACAATGGTTGAACTAGTTTATAGTCCCACCAACAGCGTAAAAGTGTTCTTATTTCTCCACATCCTCTCCAGCACCTCTTGTTTCCTGACTTTAATGATCGCCATTCTAACTTGTATGAGATGGTATCTCATTGTGGTTTTCATTTGCATTTCTCTGATGGTGAGTGATGATGAGCATTTTTTCACATGTCTATTTGGCTGCATAAATGTCTGTCTTTGAGAAGTGTCTGTTCATATCCTGTGCCCACTTTTGGATGGGGTTGTTTGCTTTTTTCTTGTAAATTTGTTTGAGTTGTTTGTAGATTCTGGGTAGTAGCCCTTTGTCAGATGAGTAGAATGAAGAAAGAGAGAAAGAAGGAAAGGAATGAAGAATAAAGGAAGGAAGGAAGAGAAGAACTTGCATTAGAAGTTGAAGGAAGACTTATTTTATTTAATCCAGTTTAATTAGGGAAGTGGCTTTTTAACTATAGCATGCCTCACACTCCTAGTCATCTGGGGAATATATTTGGAATGCAATATTATGAGCCCCATCCCAGAAAACAAATGGAATATGGCAGAATTGGGATGTTTGAATAACAATAATTTGTGAGCCCCTAATCCCTTTTCCAAAAACCTTGGTGCCAGACAAATTTT
>NC_045435.1:147025887-147132139 GCF_002776525.5 Piliocolobus tephrosceles | reverse complement strand
GCAGTAAATGTATGAATATTCACATAAAGTAGGATAATAAGTATTTTTAGCTTCACATCAGTTCCAGTCATGTTTTGCCACAAATAGGTTTGTTACAAACTTTGTGGGGAGAATAAGTTATTTTGGTTTGTTTTTAGAGCCCATTGTATATTAAAATTGCTAATAAGGGACTATGGAATTTTATTTTATTCACAAAATGATAAATATATTAAATTAGATTTTCCATGTAAAGTACTTAGCAGAATTTTCAAGGAATGCAAACTATGAACAGTGATTATTATTATTTCCTGGAGATCCCAGAGAAAAAGTTGTGCAAGTTCATCTTCATCTGTTACCCGACAGTGAATATTACTCTCTGTCTCTGCTCTGAACCACAGACTTTTCCTCAAGTGGTCCCAGTCTCACAACTTCATCATCCATCAGTCAAGATGAAGAGTGACCCTCCATTGCCTCCCTGAGTCCACACTCCCTAATGCGATAAAGTGAAAATAAATAGGGCCTTATGCAAATTCTATTAAAATCCAATCAAGGAAAATAAACTGCAGACATCTGCTCTTCCCTGTCAGTGTCATTTGAATGTTTTCTCCTCATCTTAAAATAAAAACAAGAACAAAATAAAAATGAAAAACAAACAAAAAAAGATTGTTTATGTTTCCCGAGTGACTGCCAGGCTAGCATTCAAGCATTTGATCCATTAAATAACTATTTGAACAAGAGCAGTGGAAAAGTAAACAGTAAGGTGAAGGGGACACAGGCTATATATTAGCTGGTTCTTTTTTCTCATTCAGAAATGTATTGTTTGGCGAGCTCACTTTTCTTTCAGATAACAGTGAAACAGTGGTTTGCGTTTCTTTGAAAATGGTGGTCTCCAGCTTTGTATCCAAACCTATAAACCATGATTGAAAAGAAAGTCATTTTGAATGTCAAGAAAAAAATGAAAACACATCTGACTGGGTCTACCTAGGTCAAGTAAATATCTGATCGGTTCATCTGTGTTGTCTTCCCCAACTAGGAGAGGCTTGTATTCTGTTTCTCCGTACTTCAGCTCTGTATGGTTATTGTGTGATTTCTCCAGCCAATGAACATTCAGGTTTCCCATGATGTGTGAAAAACACAACAAGCCACAGTCTTTGGAAATCAGAGTGAAAATCATACCCAGCAGGGTTTTGGAGAAATGTCCAATTACCTGGTGATTCATCCTGAGTGGCAACATCCTGACTATCCAGTCCACATTAGTCACTTCTGAGAGGCTGAACACTCTAGATACTATGACCCAGGTATGCTGTTGGCACAGTTGTTTTCTCTATTCTGGACTGAATATCTACTCAGGCAAACTGAATGCTCAGATTGCACTTAATGGACCCAATATGTGGACTGGTCTGAACTAGTATAAATTTGCCTCATTTCAATGTTTCAGACTAGTTAGTGATGGCCCAGATACACTTAACACTACGAATCCCAGTTAAGAAAGCCAGTACTTTGATTACTCCAGCTACATGCACAACTGAGACACACATCCTATTCCAGACACTCCAATGATGCTGTCCTCATTGACTTTCACATTTGTATCAGCCCGGATAAATTTACATTTAGACACTCATCACGTGGAACCACAGATCAGCTTCTCTCTCTCGCCCAGCACTTTATCTCAAGACTCTAAGACCCTTCTGCTAGTCCAGCCCAAGGTATTTCCCACAGGAAAGTGGAATGAATTAAGATGTCTAGGAGTCCCCAGTAGCCACCTTTTCTTTTATTTACAACCCAAGACTCATCTGGGATAGTTAAACAAAATCTATCCATTTCCTTCTAAGAATTCCATGAGTTTCTTGGTTTGTCACAGGGAGAGGTGCAGACCATTTATATTTTATCTTAAGGGACTGATCATTGAAAACAGTAAGCATTGTATCTAAGAAGAATGGGATTATGATTTGTGCTTATAATAAAATGTAAACAAATTAAGAAAACAGTAACTAATAACTGTTACTGTAACTAATAACTGTTAAGAGATTCTTAGATGGCTTATGTTATTCTGGGTAGAGCTGGTTCAATTTAATAACATAATATGGATAAATCAAGAAAATAGAAAGGCAAACAAAAAACACCAGTATTTATTTAATAGTTGGCTTCTCTTCTACCCAAATCATTAAATTACCTGCCCTAGTTCACCAATTTGCTTCTTTGGAGTAAACATATTTTTTTGTCAAAGTAAATGATCTGCCAAAATGTGAGCAGTTATAAATCCATTTAGCAAAAATCCTCTGTGAAGGCTTAATAACTGGTTTCCATGATTTCTGTGCAACAGGGTAGAATGAGCCTCTTTTATTTTAGCCCCCCTTAAACAAGATTCCAATTTAACGCTGAAGAATTGTGTGGGGAGAGAAGCATGATTTTTGCACCCAGGGGACGTTTGACAATGCCTGAAATTGTTTTTTGGTTGCCAAAACCAGGGTGCTAGGGGAGGGTGCTATTGGCATCCTACAATGCACAGAACACCCCCTATAACAAAGAATTATCTGGCCTTAAATGTAAATAGTGCTAAAGTTGAGAATTCCTGTTGTTAAATAATAAACTGTAAAAACTTCATGACTGGTTCTCTAAACAAACATTGTAACAATACAATGACTTCCATCTACTACATGGCCCTGGAGTAACTATTAGTCTTCTCAGAAATGGAAAAGAGACACAAGAGAAAGCACCAATAGCAGGAAGTGTGCTAAGAAGTTTGCAAACCTTCTCTTAGTAATTCACATTAGAAACCTCTAAGACAGAGATGTTAATATGTTAATTATATAAATTAGGAAACTGAGACTCAAAAAGATTAAGAAATTTGTCGAAGTTTACAGTAAGCAATTGGCAAATCCTGTTTTTGAAGATAATACCTTCATCAACTAAGCTGCATTGCTGCATATCAGCAGAGAGGATAGAATTACTGGACTCTGGCAGGATGCGTGATTGGTATGCTCCAATTTCCAGAGCAGAGAGATATTTGTCTGATAGCCCTGTGGGATCAGGGGTGTTCACTTTGTGAATGAGAAGAAATCTCTTTGGAAAACTCTGCCTAATGTCCAACATCATGGAAAATCACCATTTTGCCATGATATTCAGGTAGACTAGTTGGTCCTGTGTGTGGTACAGCAAAGTATGTCATACAATCAATTTTAATTCTAACTGTATTACTTAATTGACCTTGGAATCATGATACTTAGTCTATCAGATTTAATTTGTTAATCTACAAACTGAGAATGATGATTACAGCTTCTGATGCTGATTCCATAGTTCTGGGGTAATGGCTGAGAATTTGCATTTCTAAATGATACTTGGTGTCACTGTTGGAAGACTGTACTTTGAGAACCTCTGACTTAGGACATGAGGAATTAATTCTCCCTCATAACCTCGATTGAGAACTCCACAAATTCTAACTGTTATTTTTTCTTCGATAACTGTTTAGCAATCTCACTATTTATATTTATTGTTTTTATTTTCTGCCTCTTTGATAAAATTTGACGTAATACATTATCCTGTAACATTTTGTTGGTTTGTATATATAAGGTACACTGCTTTGTTTGCATAATGCTACATGGTGCTTAAGCTTTGGAGTATTTCTTTTCTTGTGTTGTTCCTTGGCAATATGGAGCATCTACAGCCATTTTGCCAGGCCACCTGCATCTTGGTCACAGTAATTGTGGCAGGCATAGAATGTCCTCGATTTGCCTTCAACACACTATGCCCAGAATCCAAAAAGCAGGAAGTACAGAAGGCCCAGTCACACTTCAATGCCATATATGCCTTTAACATCACTCACCATCTGTTTTTCTGAGAGGCTGAAACAAATTTTTGTTTTACTTGCCTTAAGAATCCTGGGCAGTAAAAAATAAGACCCATGCCAGAATGTCTTCCACTTAGTAGTCTCTTTAAAAAGGGTGTCTAACTCAAGGTGGTTTTTTTTGTTTGTTTGTTTTGTTTTTTAAATGACAGGGAAGATTGTTCCCATTCCCTGCTTGCAATGGTCAGGAGTGTGAAAGAGGGAAGACAAGGCTGAGAGCTGCTGCAAGGACTATTCAACCTCAATTTTAAAACTCCTATAATCCACCCATTCTTTCCAGGTCTAGCTAAACCTCCATAATATCTGTATCAATCAGGATCTAGCCAGAAAAATAAAATCAAGTAATTATAAGAAGGAATGCAGTATGGGGAATTAGTAACAAGATGTTAGAAGAGCTAAAATAGCATGTAGGAAAAGGAAAAGCAAATTAGACAATACCAATTGCTAGAAGTTCTCATCAACTTCAAGTCTGAAGGGACAGAGGGAGGGGTGATGTAACCATGGCTTAGAACCACTTGGCAGAAGCTAGAACTAGAATCGACCAACCTAATGGGAGTGGGAACAATGGTGAAGTCACAGGTATTACTGCTCAAGGAATGAGATTCTATTCAGAAAAGAGAGAGGGAGAAATACACTGGTTTATCTCATTTTTCTATCTTCCTCTCATCATCTACCAGTGAGTGCTTCCCATTGTCCCAGCCTAGGCAGAAGAGGAGTCTGGGAAATGTGATTTGCAGGGTCAGACCTCTTTGATTGACTATTAGGGATCTGAATGCAAAGAAGCAAATGGATGTTATAATGTCTCAGCCATCAGTCTTTCATGCACTCAAAGTTAAAGGTAACATTTATTAAACCAGTTATTTCATTCTGCTTTGACTCTAATTAGCTGGTAACTTACTTGTTAGACTTCATAAAGTGTAACAGTTAATAGTAGGGAGTGAATCCTGCCTCGCTATTTACTGGTTCTATGACTTTGATCAAAAGACCTCTTTGAATCTTAATTCCACCATCTCTAAAATTCAGATAATACTGTTACTATATCACAGGGTTGTTGTGGGGATTTAAAAAGATAATGTTTATATGACAGCACAATGTCTGGCACACAACACTCACTATTAAGGGAACAGATCTTGTCTCATTTGTTTTATGTATTTTATAGCACTGTGCACATCACAGACCCCTCAAATAGTTGTTGAAGACACAAGTCAATGATCTGTGACATCTACCTATTTGCTTCACTTTCTGACTAATTGTAATTTTTATAAGCTGATTCTTATTTATTCAAGAAGAGTTGGAAAAAGTATCAAGAGTATTGGGATATCTTGGCACTTCAGAAATGGTTCATGCTTAGCCATCTTAGATAAAATTGCATTTTAAACTTGGAATTTTTCATAGTGGCTTGGTCTTTAATGTGGAGACTTTCAACAGTTCAAGTAAAATGTGCCACTTGGATACCAATTATGTTGTCATTGCAGTTATTACTTTAGAAGAATAAGTCAATTTGCCTTTTGTTTGCCCTAAAAGAAAGTGCCGACCAGGTCAAGCTGGTCATCACTTCATGTTATTTTGTTTGAAAAATGCACAATGAGCCTGTTTGTGATGCAAAGCAATGAGCATTTCTAATTTCAGCATTTCATTTTCTTGGGGTGTCTGTGCTTGTCTAGGGTCATGTCACTTGCACATTTAAGACTGGTTTACAGCTTCAGAAAGGGCTGAGCAATCTGTCTCATTTGTATAAAGATACATTGAAAGCAAGAAGGATCAAGGCACCACCCATCTTTTGGTTCTGGCAAATTCTTTCATTATTCATTTTGGAGTGAGTTGGGGAAAAAACAACCCATTTTCGTTGTTTTATAGCTGATCATTGGCAACATGATGATAAATGGATTTAAAAGGTCACAAAAATAAGAAAGTAAAAGTTGAATTTTACATTATTGAGTTATAGTTATTAAGACAAATTCTAAAGCTAAAACATTATACTCTTGTTTATATTACCATATTCATCTAGATAAAAGGCTCATTTTTTATTCTAAATGCAACATTTTTAAGAGATTATATTTGGCAGTTTTAGATAAAGTTTATTTTAAGGTGGAGAGTACATCGCTAGAATAAGAAAGACATATAAAAGTCCTAAATTCAAGTAAAAATTCTCTTGATACCTAAAATTTAGAATGTAGCATTGCATTTTACATGCCATTTAGAGAGAGCAAGTTCCTGCATTTGAACTTAGAGTCCATAAAACGTGTGAAGCATCATTAGAACTTTATGGCTATGTTGCTTTTCTTGATCTTTTTTTTTTTGTTTTCTTACAATAAAGAGACTGTCAGGCTCCCTGTAGCTTGAGTCCAAGGCTCACAACTTACAGTACAGTCATGTACTGCACATTGATGTTTCAGTCAATGACAGACTACATACAAACCATGGTCCTGGAAGATTAAAGATAAA
The DNA here is from genome assembly GCF_002776525.5 of Piliocolobus tephrosceles. Taxonomy (NCBI): domain Eukaryota; kingdom Metazoa; phylum Chordata; class Mammalia; order Primates; family Cercopithecidae; genus Piliocolobus; species Piliocolobus tephrosceles. Next base: position 147,125,871 of record NC_045435.1, on the reverse strand, counting down.
ATGGAGCTGTGGAGTGGCTAACATGGCCAACTAGAAGCAGCTAGTGTGCGTGCCTGTCATGGAGAGGAACAGAAAGGTCGAGTAAATACAACATCTTCAACTGAAACATTGAGGACATGCATTGGGATTAATCAAGGAAACAACATGGTCCATAGAGAATGAAGGAAAGCAAGAGAGGACAATGGCGTACCTAGGAAAATCATGCAGCCAGGGGATCCTCCCTTGCCCAGGGAAGTAGTGAGTGAATGAGTGATCCCAGGAAACCATGCTTCTCCAACAGATTTTTGTAACCCTCAGGGCAGGAGATCTCCTTGTGAAATCACTCCACCAGAGCCAAGTTTTCAGTCTGACAGACATAGCTATGTGGAGTCTCAGCAGAGCAACTGCTCAGGCACGTGTAGAGACCATAGAGCCTTAGATACTCTGGCTTTCCAGGAAAAGTAGCTGCAGCTCCTGCAAAGTAGGAGGTTAGACTCCTGTATACAACCCTAGGAATGAGGCTAAAACCAGGTGGTTGAGTAGCAACAGCTCACAGGCCCCATTTCCACGGCACCTCACAAGATATCAACTAGTTGGGAATTCCAGCCAGCTACGAATAGTGGTATTGCACCTTCCTAAGAAGGAGCTCCCGGGGAGAGGGGCAGGCCACTAATTTTGCTGTTTGGGCACTTTAGCCATTCTAGCCTTCAGGCTTTAGAGAGTTAGAACCAATCTAGGGTGGAAGGGATTCCTAAGCACAGCACAGCTCCTCTACCAGACTGTTGCTTTAAGTGGGGGCCTGATCTCGTTCTTACTCACTGGGCAAGAACTCGCAAAACGGGTCTCCAGCTACCCCTGCCAGATGCCTTTGGGCCAGCAGCAGGTTTATACCTCCCTGAGACAAAGCTCCTAGAGGAAGGGACCGGCTGCCATCTTTGCTGTTTCACAGTCTTCACTGGAGTCCCCAGAAGTCTAGCAAATGACCCTTGGCCACAACCACTACTACGATCTCTTCTGCTGCCTCTAAGCTGGGGAAGAAACATAAACACTGAGATTGCTCCTAGAGCCATAGTAGGCAGCCCAGAAGTGTAAAGTTGTGAACTACAGCCAGCACTCAAGGAGGAGAGGAACCCACACTTTCAGAGAACTGAGAGGAAACATGACTCCAACTGTGAGGAAACCTAGGGGATCCACACAACTGAACAAGAATCTACCAACTGACCAAAAATTCTAAATGTCAGCTGCTGGATCACACCCCAAAGCTTCAACACCAAAAATACCTCACTAACATACCCCACTCTGAAATCAGATACAAGAAGTCAGCTTGAAATAAAGACCCTGCATAAAGCCTCAGCCTGGTGAAAACATCCAAAAAAGAATATTGACTGCTCTCGGTCTACACTGAAGTTAAATGAACATCCACACACAGAGATGAGAAAGAAAAATGCAAGAACTCCAGTAACTCAAATGGCCACAGTGTCATCTGTCCTCCAAATGACTGCACTAGTTCTTCAACAAGAGTTCTTAACCAGAACTAACTGGCCATTATGACAAAAATAGAATTTGGAATATTTCTATAGATAGGAACAAAGATCATAAAGATTCAGGAAGATGGGAAAACCCAATCCAAGTAAAATAAGAATCACAATAAAGTCATACAGGAGCTGAAGGACAAAACAGCTAGTATATAAAAGAAACCAATGTGTCTGACAGAGCTGAATAACACGGTACAAGCATTTCACATGCAATCACAAATATTAACAACAGAGTAAACCAAGCTGAGGGAAGTATCTCAGAACTTGAAGACTGGTTCTCTGAAATAAGAAAGTCAAACAAAAATAAAGAATAAAAATGAGTCAACAACAAAACCTCCAAGAAGTATGGAATTATGTAAAGAGGCCAAATCTATGAATCATTGATACTGAAAGGGAGGGGGAGAAAGCAAACAACTTAGAAAATATATTTCAGGATATGATCCATGAAAACATCCCCAATCTTGCTAGAGATATCAACAGTCAAATTCAGGATATACAGAGAACTCCTCCAAGGTTCTGTATAAGAAGATCATCCCCAAGACACATAATTTTCAGATTTTCCAAGGTTGAAAACGAAAGAAAAAAATGTTAAAGGCAGTTGGAGAGACAGCGCAGGTCACCTAAAAAGGGAATCTCCATCAGGCTAACAGCAGACCTTTCAGCTGAAATCCTACAGGCCAGAAGAGATTGAGGGCCTACATTCAACATTCTTCAAGAAAAAATAATACAAAATAACTTCAACCAAGAAATTTATATCCAGCCAAATTAAGCTTCCTATGAGGAGGAGAAATAAGAGTCTTTTCAGATAAGCAAATGTTGAAAGACTTTGTTACCGCCAGACCTGCCTTACCAGAGATCTTGAAAGAAGCACTAAATATAAAAGGAAAGACCACTACCGTAAACACACTTAAACACAGACCAGTGTCACTGTAAAGCAACCACACAAACAAGCCAATGTAAAAACCAGTTAACAGTACAATAACAAGATAGAATCCACACATATCAAAACTAACTTTGAACATAAACAGGCTAAACAGGCCACACTTAAAAGACACAGAGAGTGGCATGCTGGATAAAAAAGCAAAACTCAATAGTATGCTGTCTTTAAGAGACTTATCTTACATGTAATGACAGTCATAGGCTCAAATGAAGTGTTGGAGAAAAATCTTCCAAGCAAATGGAAAACAGAAATAAGCAGGAGTTGCAATCATAATTTCAGACAAAACAGATTTCAAAACAATAAAGATCAAAAAGACAGGAAGGGCATTACATCATGGTAAAGGGTTCAGTTCAGTAAGAAGAACTAACTATCCTAAATACACATGCACCCGACACAGGAGCTCTCAGATTCATGTAGAAAGTTCTTAGAGACCTACAAAGAGACACAGACTCCCACACAATAATAGTGTGATACTTCAACACTCCACTGAAAGTATTAAATAGGTCATCAAGGCAGAAAGTTAACAGAGATATTTAGGACCTAAACTCAGCATTGGACCAAATGGATCTGACAGACATTTACAGAAGCCTCCACCCCAAAACAACAGAGTATACATTATTCCTATCACCACAGCCACACTCTTGGATAAATACAATGAAACACAATAAATACAAACAATAAACACAATGAAAATTGCTCAAAATCATACAATTACAGGGAAATTAAACGACAGGTTGCTGAATGGCTTCTCAGAAAATAATGAAATTAAGGCAGAAATTAAGTTCTTTGAAAATAATCAGAACAAATGTACAACACACAAGAATTTCTGAGACACAGCTAAGACAGTGTTAAGAGGAAGATTCATAGAACTAAATGCCCACATCAAAAAATTAGAAAGATCTCAAATTAACATCCTAACTTCACAACTGAAAGAATTAGAGAAGCAAGAACAAATCAACCCCAAAGATAGCAGAAGACAAGAAATAACAAAAATCAGAGCTGAACTGAAGGAAATTGAGACACAAAAAACCATTTAAAAGATCAACGAGTCCAGAAGTTGATTTTTTGAAAAAAAATAAAACTGACCACTAGCTAGACTAATTAAGAAGAAAGTAGGAGAGATCCAAATAAACACAATTAGAAATTACAAAGGCAGTGTTCCTACTGACCCCACAGAAATTAAAACAACCATAAGAAACTACTGTGAACACTTCTACACACACAAACGAGAAAACCTAGAGGAGATGGATAAATTCCTGGACACATACACCCTCCCAAGACTGATCCAGGAAGAAATTGATTCCTTGAACAGACCAATAATGAGCTCCAAAATTGAATTGGCAATAAATACCCTACTAACCAGGAAAGCCCAGGACATGAGGGATTCACAGCCAAATTTTACCAGATGTACAAAGAAGACCTGGTGCCATTCCTGCAGAAACTACTCCAAAAAATGAGGAGGAGGGACTTCTCTCCAACTCCTTCCATGAGACCAGCATCCTCTGTATACCAAAACCTGGCAGAGACACACACGAAAAACAAAACTTAAGGCCAATACCCTTGATGATTATTGATGCAAAAATCTTCAACAAAACACAAATCAAATGCAGCAGCACATCAAAAAGCTAAGCCATCACTATCAAGTAGGCTTCATCTCTAGGATGCAAGGTTAGTTTAATATGCTCAAATCAATAAATGTAATTCATCACATAAACAGAACTAAAGACAAAACCACATGATTATCTCAAGAAATACAGAAAAGGCTTTTGATAAAATTCAACATCCCTTCATATTAAAAATAATAACATCCATCTATGACAAATCCACAGTCAACATTACACTGACTGGGCAAAAATTAGAAGCATTCTCTTTGAAAACTGGCACAAGACAAAGATGCCCTCTCTCACCACTTCTATTCAACATAGTATTGGAAATCTTAGCCAAAGCAGTCAGGCAAGAGAAAGAAATAAAGGACATCCAGAAAGGAAGAGAGAAAGTCAAACTATCTCTGTTTGCAGAGGACATGATTCTATATCTAGAAAACCCCACAGACTTGGCCCAAAAGCTCCTTCAGCTGATAAATAATTTCAGCAAAGTTTCAGGATACAAAATCAATGTACAAAATTTCCTAGCACTCTTATACATGAACCACAACGAAACAGAGAGCTAAATCAGTTTCATTCGCAATTGCCACAAAAAAAAAAAAAAGAGAAAAAAAAAAAAAAAAAAAAAAGAAAACTCTAGCAATACAGCTAACCAAGAAAGTGAAAGATCTCTACAATGAGATTACAAAACACTGCTGAAAGACATCAGAGAAGCCACAAACAAGTGGAAAAACATTCCATGCTTATGGATTGTGGATAGGAAGAATCAATATGATTAAAATGGCTATTATGCCCAAAGCAATTTACAGATTCAATGTTATTCCTATCAAACTACCAATGACATTCTTCACAGAACTAGAAAAAAAATATTTTAAAATTTATATGGAATGAAAAAAGAGTCCAAATAGCCAAGACAATCATAAACAAAAAGGACAAAGTTGGAAGAATCATGTTACCCAACTTCAAAATATACTACAAGGCTACAGTGACCAAAACAGCATTGTACTGGTTCAAAAACAGGCACATAGACCAACAGAACAGAATAGAGAGCCCAGAAATAAGGTCAGCCACACATCTGTGACCATCTGATCTTACAAAACTGACAAAAACCAGCAATGGGGAAAAGACTTCCAATTCAAAAAATGGTGTTGGGATAACTGGCTAGCCATATGCAGAAGATTGAAGCTGGACACCTTCCTTACACCATACAAAAATCAACCGAAGATGGGTTCAAGACTTAAATGTAAAACCCAATAGTATAAAAACTCTGGAAGACTACCTAGACAATACCACTAGGAATGGGTGTCTTTCATGACAAAGACACCAAAGCAATCGTAACAAAAGCAAAACTGACAAATGGGATCTAATTAAACTAAAGAGCTTCAGCACAGCAAAGGAAACTATCAACAGAGTAAACAGACAACCTATAGAATGGGGGAAAATATTTGCAAACCATGCATCTGACAAAGGTCTAATATCCATCATCTATAAGAAACTTAAACAAATTTACAAGAGAAAAACAATCCCATTACAAAGTGGATAAAGGACTGAACAGACACTTCTCAAAAGAAGACATACATGCAGTCAATAAGCATATGAAAAAAAGCTTAACATCACTGTTCATTAGAGAAGTGCAAGTCAAAACTACCATGAGGCCATCTCAGACTATTCAGAATGACTATTATTAGAAAGTCAGAAAACAACAGATGCTGGTGAGGTTGTGGAGAAAAAGAAATGCTTTTAAACTGTTGGTAGCAGTGTAAATTAGTTCAACTGTTGTGGAAGACAAGACGATGATTCCTTAAAAACCTAGAGGCAGAAATACCATTAGACCCAGCAATCCCATTACTTGGGTATATACCCAGAGAAATATAAATCTTTCTATTATAAAGATGCATACATGCATATGTTTATTGCAGATTTACTCACAATAGCAAAGACATGGAATCAATCTAAATGTCCATTAATAACAGATTAGATAAAGAAATTTGGTACCTATACTCCATGGAATACTCTGCAGCCATAAAAATGAAGGAGATAATGTCCTTTGTGGGAACAAGTATGGAGCTGGAGGTTATTATCCTTAGCAAACTAACGCAGGAACAGAAACCAAATACTGTTGTTTTCACTTATAAGCAGGCACGAAAGGATAAGAACTTAATGAATAAAAAGAAGGAAACAACAGACACTGGGGTGTACATGAGCAAGGAGGGTGGGAGGAGGGAGAGGAGCAGAAAAGATAACTATTGGGTACTGGGCTTAATACCTGGGTGCTGTAATAATATGTACAACAAATCCCCATGAGATGTATTTATCTACGTATCAAACCTTCACATGGACCCCCAAACCTAAAATAAAAATTATCAAAAAATGGAGCTGAAAAATTTCTGTTGCCTAGTGACCTCATAGGTATGATAATGAGTGCAATGAATAACTCGTATGTTTGTGGTGATGCTTGTGTAAACAAACCTGTGTTGCCTGGCATGTAAAAGTATAGCATATATAATTATGTACATTACATAATACTTGATAATAAATGACTATGTCCTTGGTTTGTGTGTTTGTTGTACTATACTTTTTATCATTATTTTAGAGTGTACTTCTGCTTATCAAAAAAAGGTTAACTAAAACAGCTTCAGGGAGGTAGTGCAGGAGAAATTCTGGAAGAAGTCACTGTTATCAATGGAGACAACAGCTGCATTTTATTTATATATATATATATATATATATAAATATATTATTGCCCATGAAGACCTTCCAGTAAGACAAAACGTTGAGGTGAAAGACACTGATATTGAAGATTCTGATCCTGTGTAGGTCTAGGCTAATGTGTGTGTTTATGCCTTAGTTTTTTAATAAAAATGCTTAAAAAGTAAAAAATAAAAATAAAAGAAAGAAGAAAATATATGGAATAATATAAAGAGAGAAAATATTTTCCTTTAGCTATACAATTACTTTTATTTTAAGCCATTATTACAAATAATCAAAAAGTTTAAAAATGTTAAAAGTTTATAAAGTAAAAGTGTTACAGTAAACTAAGATTAATTTATTAAGAAAATTATTTTAATAAATTTAGTGTTGCTTAAGTATACAGTGTTTCTAATGTCTACAGAAGAGTACAATAATGTCCTAGGTCTTCACATTGACTCACCACTCACTCACCAACACCCAGAGCTACTTTCAGTCCTGCAAGCTCCATTCATGGTAAATGTCCTATAAAGGTATACTGTTTTTAATCTTTCATACCATATTTTTACTGTATCTTTTCTACATTTAGGTACACAAATATTTATTACTGTGTTACAATTGCATACAGCATTCAATACAGTAACATGAACATGCTGTATAAGTTTATAGCCAAGGAGCAATAGGCTATATCATATAGCCTAGCTGTGTAATAGGCCAAACCATCTAGTTTTGAATATCTATGATATTCACACAAGGGCAAAATTGCCTAACCATGCATTTCTTAGAAAATATCTCCATCATTAAGAGATACATGACCATACTGAGCATGCCTGAGTTGCTCATGTTGCAGGCTCTGATGCCAGGAGTCCCATTTCCTCTGCTGGACCATGAGAAGTCACCTTGGAATTAGACTTGTGAGTCTTTTGGAGGATACTGTATTTTTTTCTAGGTGGAATTAGATTAGTGGCATAATCTTTATCAAAGTCAGGTCCTCTTATATTCACTCATGAAGATTCTGTGGCAAAATGATTGACTGGTTCACAGAAAAGTCCAGATTAATAGGCTTTATTCAACAGAAAAAGTAAGCATGTTCAATATTTCTAGCTCTTATCTATCTTGGCTTAAACATCTTTGGTTGCCTAGGACCTTGTTTGCTCTCATTTAGCTGCTATCAGATCATATCCTGAGCTTATGTTACACTAAGCATTAAGGCTTGTACTAGCCCTGAGTCTATTCAGCCCTTTAATATCATGCATTTATTTATCCAAACATCCATTTATTTATTCCTGCAATAATTCATTCAACAAATATTTATTGAACCCAGTTAAATGCCAAGTTATCTGAGTGATGCTGGGGATAGACTGTCAGTATACTTTGCTTTTCAAGCAAAACTAAACACAGTACCAGCCCTCATGTAGCTCACAATGCAGGTAATATTTTTTTGAGTCACACATGGAAGTATAAAACTATAGCTGTGATAAATTCACAAAGAGATCTTCATAGTGCTATGAAAACCTAGAACAGAGGGATATGAACTACTCAAAATCAGATATGCTTTAGATGAAAAATAGCAGCAATGAGAAGTAGGGTGTTTTAAGCATAGTACAAGGCCTTGCAGTAGGAAGTAACATATCTATGTCAAAGAACTAAAAGCACAGTGGCTGAAGCACCAAGCAGAAGACAGGATAGTAAGTGATTCTGGAAAGACTAAGAGGACTTTACAGGCCATAATGGGGGATTGGGGCTATTACCCTGAAACCAATGATAGGTTATTGTGTGATTTAAACCAGGATTGTGACAGGATGGGAAGTTTATGTAGGGATAAGGACATAGAAAGTTAACATGTTCAGATACAAATTTTAAAAAAGATCATCTGAGTACAATGTAGAAAAGGAGTACACCAATATAAATGCTAAAGCAGTGGTAGAAGATAACATGGAGTATGTTCCAAGAGAGATAAAATAATAGAGATAAAATATGCTGATATGGTTTGGCTGTGTCCCCACCCAAATCTCAACTTGAATTATATCTCCCAGAATTCCCATGTGTTGTGGGAGCGACCCATGGGGAGGTAATTGAATCATGGGGGGCTGGTCTTTTCTGTGATATTCTGGTGATAGTGTATAAGTCTCAAGATACCTGATGGTTTTATCAGGGGTTTCTGGTTTTGCTTCTTTCTCATTTTCTCTTGCTGTTGCCATGTAAGAAGTGCCTTTCATCTCCCACCATGATTCTGAGGCCTCCCCAGCCATGTAGAACTGTAAGTTCAATTTAACCTCTTTTTCTTCCCAGTTTCAGGTATGTCTTTATCAGCAGCATGAAAATGGGCTAATACATATGGTGAATGGAGGAAAAAAGCAAACTGAAGGATGTTTCTTGGGATATATGCCTTGTATAACTGAGTGTGTGATGATGCCATTAACTGAGCAGATAACACTGGAAAAGGACAAGGACTATCTTGCTTGCCTGCCTCCCCTTTGTCCACAGAGCATATCCAACAAGGCGGTATGCACATCCATTGGCTTTTATTACAGAATATGAAGAAGGCAAATGCAATGACCATTGGTACACCACACAATTGAAACTAACTTGTTCTACTGATATTTATTATAGCCAGTCAGTGTAATGTAGTAGAAAGCATAAGTTTTGTAATTATACACACTGGATCTAAATCCAGGCTTACCACTTCTTAATTTTGAAATTGTGGAGGTCTCTCAACCTGAACATGGTTTACATTTTGGGCTGGATAATACTAGTTACAAGGGGCTGCCTATGCATTTTCGGGTAGAAGCATCCCTGGCTTCTACTCACTAGGTGCCAGTGGCCTTGCCCCCTTATTGTGACAACCGAAAAGGTCTTCAAACATGGCCACATATCTCCCAGGGAGGCAAAAATTCCTCCAGTTGAGAACTTTTTTATTTTCCTTGTTTTATAATTATATTATCTTAAAATAGCTATGATCTATTTACTTTCTTGTCATATATACTTAATATATATGGAATTAGCAATACAAAATTCAACATGAAAGTAAGCATTTAGAAATGATCTAATCATAACAATTTATAAATTTTTAAATTCACATTAACATAACAAAATCAAAACACTTTGCTTTTGCTAGGGACCCTTTCAGGGCCTTGGAAGAAGGTCCTGTACCAATGAAGCACCATGAGACTTTTAAAAAAATTTTTATATATTTATTTATTTATTTTGAGATGGAGTCTCGCTCTGTTGCCAGGCTGGAGTGCAGTGGCTCAATCTTGGCTCACTGCCATCAGCACCATCAGACTTTATGAGCTTCACAGCAGAAAGGCCTCAACAGAATTCGTCATATCTGAAAAATGAAAATGGGATGAGAACAAATGTCCTGTACTCCACAGTCTGCATGAGTTTTCTCTAGCAGGGTCTACTTTTGACTGTGCTTAGAGGTAAAAATGTGCTTCTGTTCTTGTTCCCACACATTGTGTACTACAAACATCCACGACAATAATCTTTCCATTATTAAACCAGTTATTGTATGCTAGAAGAGATTAAAACTTCTATTATCTAATGTGTCTCTGAAAAAGAGCTTTTTGTTATTTTAACATACCACTTAATTATCAAGTGACAGCTTGTAGACCCACCTCAAAAGCCTGTTGATTGGAAGATTGATGGTTCAGTGACTGCAAAAGCAAAAAATCAGGCTGCAAACATTATGGTACTCCTTCTAAAATTTAATACTGATCTTATCACCTTAGAAACAACTTCCTCTATGGTGTTTTTATGGGATTCATTGAAGAAATAATTGCCGGTTCTAAAATCTGTTGGAATTTGCACAAGTGTCTAAAGATCTATTAAAAGATTAAGGTTTCAAGATAAGGCAGCTACTGGTTACACAGTATGTTTATGAAACCCTATATGGTCTGACACTTGGTTAGAATAAAAATGACCTCTCTTTCACTATATGTAGAAATAATTGTAGTCTTTTCTCTGTTAGAAGAACTTCTTTTGGAATAATTAGATTTACAATGGTTGCATTAAATTTTTTTTCTCCAAGATGGTGAATTAGAGGGTTTCAGTGAGCCTCAGCCATATATAAATAGAAAGATAGTGCATAAAGATCAACTCTGTAAGCTTTCATTCAAGAAGGAAAGTGAGAATGTACTGGAATCATGGAAGACAATCCCAGATCCCAGAGAAGACAGTGCTGGCAAACATTTCCTGTGACAGCCTCCAGCTAATCAAAGTGAGTTCAGCCCCAGTGTGTGAGAGAGACAGAGGTTCTCCCTTTGTGACTCACCTTCCCACTGGGGATCCGAGCAACCCAGGCCAAGGGAGAGCACTTTGCTTCCCAGCTCCTGGAGTTAACTTAAGGAGAGGCTTGCAGATGCTGTGTGGGAAAGACACTGGGAATATCTGCAGACATTTTCCCAGACTCAAGACTGAGAGGAGGATGCCATTTTTAATACAGATTCATGCAACGTCAGCCATTCTTTGGTGACCCAGCAGTGTGACTGTGCAGGCATTTTAATCTAAGGCCAGAAATTGGAGCAATTACTCTGAAGTGGTTGGGGATCCCACAGCCAGAACTGTGAAAAGTGCCTCAGTAGTAGGTGCTGCAATTGTGTTCTCCCCTCTTGTAGGCCTGGGATTTGAGGAGAGCTGCTATAGCTGAAGTTTCTCTTGGGTACTGAGACTTGGAGCCAGGGCCAGCTTGTTGACTTGGAACTGATCTGCATATGCCATTGCTGGGTGCCCTATCCTACTTCCCTGAGAACATGGTATAGCAGGGCCTTTGCTGCTTCACCCCAAGCAGAAATTCAGGCATTTGGAGTACCTGTTTGCCTGGGTCAGCAGCCTGAGCTGCCCTCCCCTTCCCAGACATAGATCTTAGTGCAGGAGGACTCTCTGCTCCATGCCCAGGCAGGTTTCCAGGCATCAGGAGCACCCTAATTCAGCAGACTGAGATACCTCATCCTTCCTGGGAGAGATCCTGGTGCAGGGGGACCCTCTCTGCTCCACACTTAGGTAGATCTCCAGTCATTTGGAGCACGGACTTTCCTGGTACAGCAGCCCAAGTTGCCCCATTCATCTTGTGCACAGATTTTGATGCATGGGGGCCCTCTCTGCTCCACAACCAGGCATATCTCCAGGCATCTCTAGCAACCACTCTCTTGGAGTAGGAGCTTAGGCTATGCTGCAATCTCTATGCAGGGAACTTGGAGCAAAGGAGGTTTCCCAGCTCCACACCTAGGCATACCTCTTGGTACCTGGCAGCCACCCAGTAGATTCTCCCTTGGCACTGGTTCTTGTGCTTGCCATTAGAGGACTTGCAGGCAGACCTGCCCAGTCTGGCCCTGCTTTTCATGGGTCCTGCCTTTCTACCCCAGAGGTAAGCGGGGAGCTTAGACCATTGTGCATTCAACCAGTCAACCCATTGCTTGATTAAACAAGGATCGGGTGTATACATAACCATCTTGGCCATAGTCTGCTCATATCTATAAGTACCATCTATGGGCTTGTAGCACAAACTGTACATCCCAGTATAAAACCTGCTGAAAGAAATGCCTAGAGCTATAGAAGAAAAGTCAAAGACCCTACCCAGCATTTTCTACAATCACATTCCCTAGGGAGAGGAGGAAACGAAAAGGTAAAGAAAAAAATTATTAACATCAAAGGGAAAGAAAAATAAAAAAATAATATTCACACTAAAATCATTACAAAAATTAGAAGTGCCAACATCTCTAGATGAGAAGAAACCAGCACAGAATTTGAGCTGCATGAAAACTCTGAATGTAGTGACACCACTAAAGGATGACACTAGCTCTCCAGCAATGGTCTTTAACCAAAATGGAAACTCAGAAATAACAGATAAAGAATTCAACACATGGATTGCAAGGAAGGTCATTGAGATCCAAGATGAGGTTTAAAATCAACACAAAGAGACTTCTAAAACAACCCAGGAAATAAATGAAGAGGTAAATATCTTAAAAAAGAAATCATTCAGAGTCTCTGGAATTAAAAAACCTAAAAAATTCCAAAGTACAATTGAAAGCTTTATCAATAGATTGGATGAAGCAGAATTTCAGAACTCGAAGAATGGTCTTTTGAACTAATCCAATCTGATAAAAATAAAGAAAATATAATTTTAAATTTTTTTCAAATACATGGTTTTATGTAATGTGGGTCCAATGCAAGTGTCATTGAACTCTATCTATTTAGTGTAGTATGGTCACTGGTTAGCTTCTATGAAACCCATATAGTTGCTTACTATTTTGAATCATAGTTTTTCATGATGAAAGCAACCTGATTTTTGTGAGAGATACGGATTTTGGCAGTGACATATGAGCAAGTATTATTACTGCCTAAACTAAAAATGATCAGATTTTAAGCTGTTCAGGGTAAATTCATTGTGTGCCTGATTTTGAGGACACATAGTCCTAATAATCTGACCTCTCAGTTTCTGAATATTTGATATTACAACTGACAAAAAATTTTATTTGAAATTTACTCACCACACAAAATAATCTATTGTAATGAATATGTATGTATATACTACTGAAAATATTTTAGTTACACATGAGTTCCAGATGATAGGTTGTGGAGTCCATTGGATTAAGATAGCTGTTTTTCCAAGAGGATTTCATGTCTTATTATTGTTTTAATGTAGGGTACTATTATTCTCATGTGTTTATTATGGTTTTAATCTAGTGTCTATTATTCTCCTTGTGTTTATATAACTATCTTCCAAGCAGGTGGAAAGGCTCTTTAAGAAAGTAGGTGAGTCTAAGAGACCTAGAAAAAAATTTATAGATTAATAGAAAGTTGGAAATGATAAGCACTATTGAGAGAAGTGTGAATATAAAAGTGATTGAATCAAAATTAAAAATCATAGATCCTGATTGGGTGCAGTGGCTCACGCCTGTAATCCCAGGACTTTGGGAGGCCGAGGTGGGCGGATCTCGAGGTCAAGAGATGGAGACCATCCTGGCTAACACGGTGAAACTCCTTCTCTACTAAAAATACAAAAATTTAGCTGGGTATGGTGGCGGGCGCCTGTAGTCCTAGCTGCTGGGGAGGCTGAGGCAGGAGAATGGCATGAACCCGGGAGGCGGAGCTGGCAGTGAGCCGAGACCGCACCACTGCACTCCAACCTGGGTGACAGAGCGAGACTACGTCTCAAAAAAAAAAAAAAAAGAAAAAGAAAAAATCATAGATCCTGCTAAAGAGTCTGGATTTATTGAAATGGATGTTGAAAGTATTGAAGAACTCTTAGCATCAAATAGTGACAAAATCACTCTCTAGAGAAACATTCAATTTGATGTTCATCATTGGTCCAAGGAGAAGAAAGATGAAGAGCAAATAATAGCAAAGTTTTAAAATAAAATTTACAACTACATACAATGTGGTTGTTGAAAGTGAGTGATGGTGTCCTGAATAGAAGAATCACATCCAAAAGTTGTAATTATGTATGTAGCATGTGTCTTAGTTTGTTTTGTTTTTGTGACAAAATACCAAGGACTGGGTAATTTATAAAGAAAAAAATATTTCTGACAGTTCTGAAGGCTGGGAAGTTCAGTATCAAGGTTCTGGCATATAATGAGGGCCTTCTTACTATGTCACTCCCATGGTGGAAGTCATCATATGGTGAGAGAGTGTAAGTGCACAGGAAGGACAGCAAGTTAGGGTTAAACTCACTTTTATAACAAACCCACTCCCATAAAAACTAATGTACTCTTAAGATAATGACATTAATCCATTCATGAGGGCAGAGTGCTCAGTCACCTCTTTTTAGGACCCACCTCTCAACACAGTTCCCTTGGAGATTAAGCTTCCAGCACATGAACTTTGGGGGACATATTCAGATCACAGCACCTCGTGTTGTCAGGAGCAAAGGAAACACAAATGTGTCTATTATGAAGGTGTGTTAGCTTCTTTGGCCCATTGCTTCATACATGACTTTAGTCAAAGATAATGGTCATCTAATTTCAGAGTCTTGAGGGTCAAGAAGAAAAGACTACTTCTTCCTTAGATTCAGAAACTTGAAAATTTACTGTTTTACCTATTCTTTCATCAGCTCACTCACATTCACCCCTACTGCCACCAAACAGCACGACTGCTTACAGCCTCCAAACCTCTCTTCTTGCTAACAAACTAGAGAAACTTCCATTTGCAGGAAACCATTAAAAAGTGCTTTACCAAGGATGATATTTCAACCATTGGTTATGTATAACATATTTGACTATTTGTATTATACTACATTTTCATGGAAGTATAGATGTAAAATATAATTATACCTGATACTGTGCAGTATTAAGTTGTTTTAGTGGTAGATGATTAGGAATGATAATTGCTTCTGCATCTCTAGTGTTGAGACATAGTAGGAGCTCAAACTTTTGATTCAGTGAATGAATAATAAAAGAAATAGCCATTCCTATGATCATCATCTCTTAGGCTGCCTGGTAACTTCATCATTGTATAAACCTTGCTTTCTATGAAAAAAATGTATTCAGAGTTACAAACATGTTTTACATACACTTTTTTTTTTTTTTTTTTTGAGATGGAGTCTTGCTCTGTCGCCCAGGCTGGAGTACAATGGCTTGATGTCGGCTCACTGCAACCTCCACCTTCCCAGTTCAAGTAATTCTCCTGCCTCAGCCTACAGAGTAGCTGGGATTACAAGCACCCACCACCACCCCTGGATAATTTTTGTATTTTTAGTAGAGATGGGGTTTCATCATGTTGGCCATGCTGGCCTCGAACTCCTGACTTCAAGTGATCCACTCACCTCAGCCTCCCAAAGTGCTGAGCCACTGTGGCTGACCTATGTAAACTTTTGAAACAGAAAATCTCATGTCAGAATTTTCCTGCTACAGTTTTCTATGATTCCCTTATTGAGACCTATGTTTTTTCTTCCTACTCAATCTGTAATTGCTTGTTTTCATGTTTTATACTTTAGATGCAGTCTTATTTTCACTCTCAGGATGAAACTGCTCCTTCTGGAACTATGTCTAATGTGCTACTCTACAAGCCAAAAGATCACATAGGTATAGTCTAAGAGAAAAGTCATATGTAATTACTTGCTGCACAAATGGCTTTAGATGATGACAACAGATCCTTTATTCCACTTCATAAACGTAGCCATTTATGCTATGGTTCCAGCTCTACTACTCCTTTCTCCAAAGACACAAGAGTTTCCCTCACTGTAATGCAGAAATCTTATTAACAAGGCTTCTCTTTTGCCCTGGGTGCTGACATTATGGTGGACTATCACTTCATTTCCATGTGCACTTTCCTCTGGAGAAGTTTTCTGGTGCTGCCTAACTGGAAGGCTGTCTCATCACAAATTTAATTGCTGCATATGGTATTTCTTTCTTTCTGTTAGGGTTGAGGGTGGAAATTGTCACTCAGATTTGCAGCAGAGTAAAGAACATTTTTCAAGCCTTTTTTTTTTTTTGGAAAAGCTAATTCACTGAATTTCTCAGGAAAGCATTTAGAAATTTCTGCAGTTTGAATAAGTCCCTCAAAAAGCATGTGTTAAAAACTTAATTCTAATGCAGTGGTGTTGAGAGGTGGAACTTTAAAAGGTAATTAGATAATGATGGCTCTGTCTTCATGAATGGATTAATTTCATTATTGTGGAGTAGTTTCCTGAGAAGAAGGATGCGTTTGCCTCCTTTTCTTCCTTGCGTTTTTGCCCCTTTCTTTCACATGCATTCTCTTTTCTTTTCCTCTTGCTATGAGATGATGCAGCACAAAGACCCTCACCAGATACCAGTGTCATGCTCTTGGACTTTCCAGCCTCCAGAACAGTGAGCCAAATATTTTTTTTTCTTGTATATTGTCCAGTCTCAGATATTCTGTTATAGCAGCAGAAAATAAGCTAAGACAGGAATGTTGACTTCTTTCTATTTATGTATTTTTATTTGGTTTCAAGCTATCAAATTAGCATGCTTCCCCTGGCCATAATAAAATTAAAGTAATTTGAATGTGTCTTTCTGCTTTATTTTCTTATCCGCCTTTCTTATCTTTTATGAACTTGGAAATTATTTTTCTTTTTAAACCACATATGCAACATCTTGTGTTTCTGTCTATTTTATTTCTGTCGACTTGAGACGTAAATAGAAATGTGTAGCTTTTATATAATAAGAGAGGAAGCTACATTATATTGAACATAAACAGTTTCCTACAATGACACCATATATTTTGAAACTATTAATTCAGAACAAACTTAGAAACTTCTATAGAAAATATGAATCTTGTCAATGATTATCAAGGTTCTTAACATCACAAAAAGAAAAGCAAAAAGACATTATGTGCCTCTAATAAATCATAGTATTATCACCAAAATATTGTTGCCACAAAGTTAAATCAAGGTTCGATCAAGTCTACATCTAACTAGCACTTTTCAGGAAAGGCAGGAACAAGGGACATGCTAACATCACAGGAATGCCATCAGTAAAATCCAGAACTTACTTATTCAACAAATAAACTGTAAAAAGAAAACAAGTTGGAGAAAAAGTTATAGATCTAGAGCCTCAAAAGATTCATCAACCAACATTTACCTAGATCCTGAGAGAGAAAAAGTTGGAATTGTTGCCCAAATTTTTCATTTGACTTTTAAGAGAATGAAGTCTTAGAAAGACTAAATAACTTGGCCAAGTTCATACAGCTAAAAGAATCCTGACTGCCAAAACCCCTGTTTTCTGAGGTGATATGGCTTAGAAGCAGAATGGAATATCCTACAGTGTACATGTAGGACATGATTTCTGACTTCTGAGCTCAAATAAAAAGTGAATAATTATATAAAATTCTATTTCATAACATAAATAGCAGCATTAACTTGTTTTATTCAATTTAAATTTTATTATTGGTTGTATGTAACATCTGTAATATCCTATCATATTCTACATTGAAAAAGGAATTAAGATAAAATAGAAACAAAAACATCTCACATATTTTTTACTTCAAGATTTAAATTTATTCTTTTTATGTGCATGGCACTAGCTAAGGAGGATGTACATATAATGCTAGATTTGCCTTTGAGCCAAGTTTATACCAAATTTGGTATACAGCAAAAACCAAAATAACTTCATTTGATTACTACTCTTGTTCATGAACTAGAATTAATATAGACCAGAGCTTCCCTAAATATTTTTATAAATATATTTGAAAGTTGATGTTGCAGTTTACTGTGTAAGGAGAACAACTTTCTCTGCGTTTAACATAGTTAAATCTCTTACACAAGATCTCATTCTTTTTACTTTTCATGAGAGAGCAACAGGAGAAAATCAACCTTGGGTAAGTAAACATGCTTAAGGGAAGATATGGTACCAAAAAAATCTGCTTTATTTTTATAAAACTCTGCATTCATACTTACCCCATGTGTGTAAGATGAAAGGATTCAAAGCATGAGAACATTCAATGAATAGAGAAAAGATTCTAAATGTTTTACTATTTAGTCAACAAAGACTGCATTTATAATATGTTTAAAAAATATGTATAAGGGAAGACTTTTTTGCCACTCCTTTCTCATCATGACCATATTTTTCTTAACTTTTGAACTTCATAAAAATGTCCATGACTATAATGATACTATCAATGAGGCAGTCCAAACATAAGGCATATTTGTTCATCAGTCACATAAAAAGAGTGACTGGCAATAGATAGCACATAGCTTCTTGAGTATAAAAATACAGTTCATTTGTTGAGCAATTAAAATAATTTTTCTTGCAATAGTTTTGGGTTTTCACTCAGGAAATAATCACTCTATATTAAACTGATAAATACGAAAATCTGGAGTGATTCTGAAGTGAGTGAGTGAACAGATATTTATTGAGTGCCTATTGTGCATAAGGCACAAGACTATGCAATTTTGAGAAAGTAAAATGAATAAAACGGCATTTCCGATGATAAACATTTGACATGATAAATATTTATTGAGATGATAAACATTAAAATGTCAAGTATAAGACCGAGAGACGAGGGCCTGTAGACTTAATATTGTGTAGAGGAACCAGTTAGAAGTATTTTCTGGTTTGGATATTATATCTGTAACTGAATCAAAGTGCATATTTTAACTTTTGATGTAGGTTAATAAAGTTTTATGATAAAATGGATAATCCAAAACAGCAGACAACCATGGATCTTGCTCTAGCAATTAATTCATTTATTCATTCACCTATTCATCAAATATTTGAGTGACTCTTTTATGCAAAGTATTGTATAATTACCTTTTTTATTTAATCATTTTCCTGTCATTAGACTTCTAGCATATTCATAAATTTATGCTCAACCCATTTTTTAAAATCCTTGATTTCACTCTATTCCCGTGTTTCACTCTATCCCCGTGTTTCTATTTTTTTACAATTTTTTTTTCAGCTTTTATTTTATGTTTGGGGGTACAAGTGCAGGTTTGTTACAAGGCTAAATTGCATGTCACTGGAGTTTAGTGTGCAAATGATTAAGTCACCCAGATAATGAGGATAATACCTCATTTTTTTGACCCTCACCCCCCTTCCACTCTCCACCCTCAAGTAGGCTGTGGTGTCTATTGTTCCCCTCTTTGTATCAACATGTACTCAATGTTTAACTCCCACTTACAAGTGAGAACATACAGTGTTTGGTTTTCTGTTCTTGAATTAATTTGCTTAGGATAATAGTCTCCAGCTGCAACCATGTTGCTGCAAATAACATGATTTTGTTCCTTTTTATGGATGCATAGTATTCTATGGTATATAAATACCATATTTTTTTTATCCAGACCAATATGGATCGATATTTGGGTTGATTGCATCTATTTGCTGTTGTGAGTAGTGTTGTGATGAACATACAAGTGCATGTGTCTTTTTGGTAGAACGATTTATATTCCTTTGGTCATATACCCAGTAGTGGGATTGCTGGGACAAATGGTAGTTTTCAGTTCTTTGAGAAATCTCTAAACCGATTTTCACAGTGGCTGAAATAGTTTACATTCCCACCAGCAGTGTAGAAATTTTGTTTTCTGTTCAACCTCACCAGTATCTGTTATTTTTCACTTTTTATAATAGCCATTCTGACTTGTGTGAGATGATATCTCATTGTGGTTTTCATTTGCATTTCTCTAATGATTAGCAATGTTCAGCACTGTTTTATTTGCTTCTTTCTCACGAGTATGTTTTTTTTTTCAGAAGCATCTTGTTCTTTGCCCATTTTTTAATGGAATTGTTTGTTTTTTGCTTGTTAAAATGTTTAAGTTCCTTATAGATTCTGGATATCAGATCTTTGTAGGATGCATAGTTTGCAAATATTTTCTCAATTCTTTAAGTTGTCTGTATACTCTGTTGATTGTTTCTTTTGCTGTGCAGAAGCTTTTTAGTTTGCTTAGATCCCACTTGTTAATTTTTGTTTCTGTTGCAATTGCTCGTAGAGACTTTGTCATGAAATCTTTACCAAGATTCTGATGTCCAGAATGATATTTTCTCTGGTTTTATATAGTTTTAGGTTTTACAATTAAGCCTTTAATCCAGCGTTTGAGTTGATTTTTGTATATATTGAAAGGAATGTGTCCAGTTTTAATCTTCTGCATATATGGCTAGCCATTTATCTCAGCAGCATGTATTGAATAGGAGTCTTTTCCTCATTTCTTGTTATTGTTAACTTTGTCAAATAACAGATGGTTATAGGTATGTGGCTTTACTTCTGGGTTCTTTAATCTGTTCTATGTGTCTGTTTTTGTAACAATACCATGATGTTTTGGTTATTGTAGCCTTATACTATAATTTGATGTTGAGTAATGTGGTACCTCCAGCTTTGGTCTTTTTGTTCAGTATTGCCTTAGCTATTCAGGGTATTTTGTGGTTCAACACAAATTTTAGATTTTTTCCCATTTCTGTGAAAAATGACATTGGTGTTTTCATAGGGACCGAATGGAATGAATAGATTACTTTGGGTAGTATTATTATTTTAACAATATGAATTATTTGATTTCTTTCTCTTGCCTTATTGTTCTGGCTAGACTTCCAGTACTACGTTGAATAAGAATGATGAGAGTGGGCATCCTTGGCTTGTTCCAGTGCTTTTTCAGTAAGATGTTAATTGTGGGTTTTTCGTAAATGGTCTTTATTATGTTGAAGTAGTTTTCTTCTATACCTAACTTATAAAGAGTTTTATCAAGAAAGGATGGATTGCAGTAAGTGATATATTAAGTGAAATGAACAAGGCAAAGAAAGTTAAACACCGTAAGTTCTCATTCACATGTAAAAGCTAAAAAACAAACAACAACAACAAAAAACCTGGATCTCATAGTGGTAAAAAGGAGAACAGAGGCTAGAAAGGGTAGTGGGAAGGACTGGATAGGGAGAAATTTATTAAAGAATACAAAATTTAAACTAGATAGAAGAAATAATTTATAGTGTTCTATACCACTGTAGTATGACTATAATTTCTAGTGTTCTATACCACCAGAGTATGACTATAGTAAAAAATAATGTAGAGTTTCAAAGAGCTGGAAAGAAGATATTGAATGTTTCCAATGCAAAGAAATAATAAATGTTGGAGATGATAAATATGCTAATAATTATCTTGATCTGATCAGTATACATTTTATGTATCAAAACATCAACTGCGTACTGCAGGAATATGTACAACTATTTGTCAATTAAAAAATAATTTTAAAATGGACAAAGAACCTAAATAGATATTTCTTGAAAGAACATATGCAAATGGCCAACAGGTAAATTTAAAAATGCTCAAAGTCACTAATCATTAGGAAAGTACAAATTAAAACCACATAAAGATATCATCTGATACCTCTCAAAAAGGCTATTATTATTCAAAGGAGGAAGGATATCAAGTTTTGGAAAGGATGTGGAGAAAAGGGAATTATTGTATCCTACTGATGAAAATATAAATTCATGTAATCATTTTGAAAAACAACATGGAATCTCCTCCAAAAACTAAAACTAAAAATACCATATGATCAAGCAATCTCACTTTTGGGTTTATATCTAAAGGAAATTAATATATCAAAGAGATATCTGCACCCCTATATTCTTTGTGACAGTATTCACAATAGTCAAAATGTGGAATTAAGTGTCTACCAATAAATAAATGGATAAAGAAAATATAGTGTATATATACAATAAAATGCTATGCAGTCTTAGAAGAAAAATTTTTTTCCATGCAGCAACATAGATGAACATGAAGGATGTTACACTGAGTGAAATAAGCCAGTAACAGAAAGATAAATACCACATGATCTCACTTAAATGTGGAATTTTAAAAATGGAAACTCATAGAAGAAGAGGATAGAACGGTGTCTACCAGGGGCCAGTAGGGGTCTTGGTAGGGGAGATGTTGGTCAAAGAACGTAAAATTTTAGTCAGAATGGGAGGAAAAATTTCTGGAGATCTATTGTACAACATAGTGACTATAGTTAGTAAAAATGTATTTTTGAAAATTGCTAAGAGTGTAGATTTTAAGTGTTTTCATCACAAAAGATAAGCATGAATGATAATGCATATGTGAATTAGCTCAATTTAGCTATTCCACAATGTACACATATTTTTAAAACATCATGTTGCACATAATGTATACAATTTTGTATTTGCTAATTTAAAAATAAATTAGAAATTAAATAGTGAATGAATGACTGAAACAAAAATTTTGTTAATGAGCTCTTATGAGGTAGCCCTTCTTATCTCCCTACCCTTGTCTTCCAAAACTAACCTGCATTCTCATCGTCAATCATTGTGCTTGCAGTTCCAGAATGGATCAATATATTTGCCATCTGTCATTGCTGTGAACTTTTACAAAATGTCTTTTTACCCTCTCAAAATATAATTTTGTTGTATTCCTTGTATTGTTTATTGCTCTTATGTATTTTATTCTCTGAGTATGATATTTCTCAATATCACAACAGCCTTCCTTTCTTAGAATAAATCATGCTTGATCATGATAATTATTTTTAAAGTTGAATTCTGTTTATTAAATTTTTGCATCCATATTTATAAGGGACATGGACATAGAATTATTTCTTTTCTTATTGCTGGGTTTTGGTATTAAAATAATGCCATCCTATTGCAGGAATTGAAAATGTTTCTGTCTTTTAATATGTGCGATATATTTTATATTACATTTGAATTAGCTTTTCCTTTAACATGCAATAAATAAATAACAAAAACCCTCAATATAAAATGGTCTGATACCAAAGGCTTATTTGAAGATAATTATTTTTTTTGTTTTATTTTTTAGTTTTACAGATTCAGGGATACACATGCAGATTCGTTACATGGATATGTTGCCTAATGGTGAGGTTTGGGCTTCTGTGCACATTACCCGAATAGCAAACGTACCGTGTGGCTACTTTTTCAACCCTAATCCCTCTATCCTCCCTCCTTTTGAATTATCCTTTATCTATTATTTCCCTTTGTATATTAATATGTACCTATGGTTTAGATTCTACTTACCTTCCTGTTTTTGATTTATTTTACTGAGAATAATAACCTCTAACTCAATTCATGTTGCTGCAAAATATATGATTTCGTTATTTTTTTTAATGGCTGAATAGCATTCCATAGTGTATATGTACAACATTCTTTTTGTCCAGTCATCCATTGATGAACACTGAGGTGTCTCTCATGACTTTGCTATCATGAGTACTACTGTGATAAATATATGAGTGCAGGTGTCTTTTTTGATATAACAATTTATTTTCCTTTGGGTATATAACCAGTAATGGGATTGCTGGATTGAATGGTAGTTCTGTTTTTAGATCTGTCTCCATACTGTTTCCCATAGAGACTGTACTAAATTACATTTCCATCAAGTGTATAAGAATTTCCTTTTCTTTACATCCTTGCCAACATTTGTGGTTTTCTGTCTTTTTAATTACAGCCATTCTGGCTGGTATGAGATGGTATTTCATTGTGATTTTGATTTGCATTTATCTGATGATTAGTAGTGAGCATTTTTTCATATACCTGTTGGCCACCTGTATGTCTTTTTTTTTTTTTTTGAGAAATGTCTCCTCATGTCCTTCACCCCCTTTTAAATAATGTTATTTGATTTTTTTCTTGTTGAGTTGTTTGAGTTTCTTGCACATTTTGAATAGTGATCCTATGTCAGATGCATAGTTTTCAAATATGTTCTCCCATTCTGTAGATTGTCTGTTTATTGATTATTTCATTTGCTGTGTAGAAGCTTTTTAGTTTAATTAAGTATCATTTGTCTATTTTTGTCTTTGTTGCACTTGCCTTTGAGGATTTATTCATACATTCTTTCCCAAGGTCCATGTTGATTATGGTGTTTCCTAAGCTTTATCCTAGGATTTTTATAGTTTCAAGTCTTACATTTACATCTTTAATTCATTTTGAGTTGTTTT
Organism: Piliocolobus tephrosceles; assembly: GCF_002776525.5. Lineage (NCBI taxonomy): Eukaryota > Metazoa > Chordata > Mammalia > Primates > Cercopithecidae > Piliocolobus > Piliocolobus tephrosceles. The sequence continues at coordinate 147,101,787 of NC_045435.1, read as the reverse complement.
TCATAGATGTTGAAAGATAGAGGTTCAGCTTTATTCTTCTGCATATGAATATCCAATTTTCCCAGCATAATTTATTGAATAGTTTTCTTTGTCATATATTTTTATTGACTTTGTTGAAGATTATTTGATTGTAGGTATATGGCTTTATTTTGGAGCTCTCTACTCTGTTCCCTTAATCTATGTATTTATTTTTTTACGAGCACCTTGTTGTTTTGGTTACTATAGCCTTGCAGTATAGCTTGAAGTCAGGTAATGTGATACCGTGAGCTTTGTTCTTTTGCTTAGGAATTGTTTGGTTGTTTGGACTCTTTACTTTTTAATTCCATATGAATTTTAGTATTGTTTTTTCTCATTCTGTGAAAACTGATGTTGGTAATTTGAAAGGAATTGCACTGAATGGAGAAGTGTATTTAATAATGTTTGTTACCTATAGTACTAATATTTTTCAGACTATTACTTCTTTTAGAATAATTTTGGAATGATATTTTCCCGAAGAAATTATATACTTCATGGAGATTTATTTTAGGTTTCTTAAAACATAATTGAGAATATTATTCTCTGATAATGTTTAATTTCCTCTGTGTCTATTATTACTGACAATATTTTATTTCATTTTAATGATTAATTTCATCTTCATATTTATTATTTTATTTCCTCTGCCTCTCTTAAAATCTTGTTTTCTTTATAAATTTGCAAATTAATATTCTAAGACAACCACCAAAAACAAAAACAGTCGAAAGAACAAAAACAGAATAAAAAAAGTTAAAAAAAAAGTAAATAACTATCTGGAAGAAATACATATATATTATATATACATAAAAATACATATAAAGAAACATAAATAAATTATAAACGGAATAAATTCATTAGCCAAAAGACACACGTGGTCAGAATACCTAAAGAATGTAAAGAAAGTTGCAGGAAAATAGAAAGTAAAAAGATGGGCTAAGATAAATCAGGCAACCAAAAGAAAGTTGGTTTACCTAGATCATTATCAGGGAAAATCAACCTTAAATAAGAATAATTATTCAAGATAAAGAAGGTAACTACACAATGATAAGAACTTGATTTCACTGAGGGATGTTTAGTTACTTAAAATTTGTATGCACGTGATGTGAATTCAGAGGGGTAGACTGTAATAACTATTCTGGTAATTGATAGATCAAGCAGACAAAGCATTAGTAAGGTTGTAGAACATGTGAAAAACACAATTAACAGTCATGATATAATGAAGATACATAGATTCCTAAGGCAACAAATAGAGAATACTCATTTCTTTGAAACACACATGAGACTCATGAAAATTGACTGCAAATTATATAAAACAAACTTTAACTTAATTTCAAATAATCAAATTTTCTTTAAAAGCACCTATTGTCTAAAAGGTATGTGTACTCCATCTCTCAGAATCTGCATCTAAGGGCTGAGTGAACTAGCCCTTATCACCACCGTAGAGAATCTTTTATCTTTGAACAAAGTGCTGCAAAAGACAGAGACAGTGTACTCCATCATTGGAGTGTTGTGATTTGGACCCACTACTTGTGGTTGAAGTTGGTTGGAACTATCAGTGTAGGTACTCAGAGCTGGAGATTGGAGTCTTCTGATTTTAGTTCCCAGCCATAGGCCTGTACCTGAAAGTCACCACTGATTTGGCAGAAGTAAGTTCCAGAAGTCAGAGCAGGAGAGTTTCAAATTGTCACCTTAATTGGAGTCATATTGCAAATCTTCTATCAGAGTGAATATCAGATTCTTACTGGACCAAGATGAACATGATGATAGTCTTCGTGTCAATTGGCTTTCATCACATTTGGACTAAATTCTTTGTCTTTTCTTCTTTCTTCATTATATAACCAGGTTCTTGAACACTGCCCAAGCATGCTACTTATGTTACAGAGTAAACTCATATCATAGCTAAATCATCCAAGCTAAGCACTTTTGTTGCAGCCTGACCTTTGGGCTGACATCTGACTTCTCTCTATACCTTGGATCCATCTCAGCAAAGTGACTAGAATCCTGAATCTCTGATTCTGTAGGTCAAGTCTCAGTGAAATTGCAGTTTCTCTGAACTGTTGGAGCCTAAAAATGGCATACACTGGGGAAACTAAGGTCAAAATAGAAAAAAAAAAAAAAGAAAAAGAAAACATCCAATTAGAATATAAGAAAGCTCCAAAATGCCACTAGATTCACTCCTTTTGTTGCAAAGGTCATTATAACTTCTATGGTATTTCTGCCAAGGATTTTCAAGTATTTCATCTATTATAATTGAAAGATGTACAATGGAAACTGTGTGGTTCTGTTGCGTTGTGAAGCACACCATGGGGGATTTCTAGGTGGTGCAATGTATTCATGACTTCACACCTTCTGTAAAGAAAGTATAGATGATGTTTACATAAATTTAAAAATCACATATCACAGAGAGTGTGTAAGAATAACTAAAATGTAGCAAATCAGTTAAGTGTTTAAAAGTTATTTAAGAAAATAAATCTGAGATCATCTCAATACAATATTAAGCACCTATTCTGTGCTTTGTTAGGCATTTGCTAGTATGAAAAAGCCAGAGTTTATCTGCAAGAAGTTTCAAAAAAAGGCCTAAAGTGAATTATAATAAGTTATCCATTCTACTGAGAACATATATAAAAATTAATTCCTCTTTTGAGGAGAGATGGGAGGTTTATAAGAACATAAAGAACAAGTGATATTTGAATTAGATAATAAGATAAAGAAATAGTGACAATGTTAGCAGGTGTGTTCCTGTAAAAAAAGAAAAAAAAAGGTAAGAAGGGAGTGCAGTATGAAAGGTCCCACAAACATTTGTTCCTTATGTTAATGTTTGGATCATACAGCACATTCACCTTTCAAAAACTTTGTACATGGACCACCTTATGTTTCTGTTGACAGCTCCAGATAGGTAGTCATATGATATCATCATTAATATGTTGCAGATAAGCACAAGTGTTCTTATGAAGCATTTAGTAGGAAAACAAAAGAACTGGGACAAGAAATTGCTTTTTACCATCTTGAAGTTCAACGATTTTTTTTTGCCATACTCCAATCATTTTACACAATTATAATTTTTCCTAAGAACTGTGAGAGGCAATTAATGACAACTGTTATTGATCAGTAACAATTGTTACTGATTTAGCAGTAGCTCTGTAGTCAATGAGAAGTATATTTTGTTCCTATTGAAAGAGTTCCTATATTGAAAGGGAAAATAATTTTATGGTCATAAATATAAATTTATGACCTCCAGCATATATAATATTACCTCCAGCATTTTTTTCTGGAGGTAATATTAAAGAACAATTAGTCCACTTGCTCTTTTTTTCTCTGTTGAGTTAAAACGTATATAGAGAAATGTGTACAGATGTAAGTGGTCAGTTATATGGGCTCTCACTAAGTGAATACACTTGTGTGATAAGCAGTTGGGTCAAGGAACAGATGATGACCAGCTCCCCAGATGTCATCCTGTATACTGTCTTCCAGTCACCAAGGTTAATCATTATTCTGACTTCTTACATCATAGATTGGTTTGCCTGTTTTTGAACTTTATATGAATGGAATCATTCACTGTGTTCTCTCTTTTATCTAGTTTCTTTTGCTCAACATTATATTTCTGAGATTTATTTATATTGTTGCATGTAGTTGTATGCATTCATTCTCATTGCTGTATAATATTCTACTATGTGAATATATTACAGGTTATGTCTCTTTCGACTGTAATAAGCATCTATTTTGGACTATGAATAGTGGCATTATGAATATATTGTACTATCTTTTGTTTTGCCTGGTTTTAAAATTATGTAGAAAAGAGCTTCATTAGTTAAGTTTAAAAATGTAAGCCAACTTCGTTACAATTTTTCCGAGTAGTTCAGAAGACTAGAAATAGAAATGGTTAAAAAGAAGTGGATGGGAGAGAGAAAATAGTTTAGGAGAAAATGAAAGAGGGTACCACCTTCATTGTTATCTCTAGTATCTAATTACCATGATAATTATGATAATGATGGTGATGGTGATGGTAGCAGTATTGAGTACTAGGCAGGTACCAGATATCCTACTAAATGTTTTATATCGGTTACCTCCTTTAGTCCTCAAAACAGTCTATGGGAATTTTGCAATAATTATTCACATTTTATGGCGGAAACTGAGGCTGATACGTATCGAATTACTTGCTTAAATCACACGGCTATATATGGATGAAAACAGAGTTTGAGTTCTGCCTGTTTTCTCTAAATGCACCCCTCTAAGCTTAACCACTATACTCTTACATTGCTTTTTAAGATGCAGATAATTTTATCCCTATTTTCCAGTTGAGGAAACTGGTTCTGGACGGTAACTTGTTCAAGGTCACATAGATAAAAAGTGGTAGAATCAGAGTATGAAAAAAATTAACCCAAAGTCAAGAGTTTTGAAAGTGCTAGAACAGATAAGAGGGAAAGTAAAGAGGAAAGATACAGGATCGAATAAAAAAGTTATTTAGCACATTCATCAGTAAGTGTTCAAACTGTAAAAGAAAAATAGTGAAGTATTTTAAAATGGCAGAGTTTAATGGAGAGAATGAGTTATACGGTGATGAAAGAATTGATAAGCCGAACAGTGGATAGTGTGGCAACTAGGGATAAGCATTCATGGGAAAGGACTAAAACAAGAACAAAATGAGCAAATGGTAACAGATATTAGAGATCTGGGTCACCCAGTGGAAGCTGAAACCATAGGGACTAATTTGGTGTGAAAGGATGGAGAGTATCAGATGTAAAATTGTACAAATTAGATGGAGAAGACCCAAGAATTAACAAAGATGTTTCTAAGGCTGTGGGAGAAATCTGGACTGGTAGGAATCTCTGGCAAAGGGAGAATTACTAAATAACTTACCTTTCTAGTAGAGATAGTACTAAAGGGAAATAGTGAAGGACTATTAAATGTAAAATGAATCCAGAAGATTTTGATTTCTGAAGGATGCACATATTCCAGCCCAGCACATGTCAAAATCTAGTACATGGAGATTCGACTGGAGGGCTTGTTGAAGCAGATAGAGAGTCCTGGGCTCGACTCTGGAAATTCTGACTCCCTGAGTCTTGGGTGGGACCTCACGTTCTGCATTGCTAATGAGATCCAGGTGTTGCTCATAACAGAAGGTATGTTGAGTCGTTTCAGCATTTAAATTCACCACTTACTAATTGAGTAGTAAATAAGTGGTAGATCCTCAGAAGATCTGATCACCTAGAAGAGGATGAATATTATTATATCAGCTTCTCTTATCATAGTCATCCCCGTGATACAAACAAAAAGGTTGGCATTCAGTAGCATTTCATTTGTTCATTCAGCTACAGGTAAATATCTCCGCCAGACAAAACCTTATTTTGATACAGTTTTTTTCCCTTAAAAATGAAAATAAAAGTCAATCAACCATTATTTCAAAGCATTGTTGTGATCATATTAAATAGTTAGAAACAAGCTGGTATGGTGGTTCATGCTTGTAATCTGGCATTTTGGGAAGCTGAGGTGGGTGGGTGGTTTGAGTTCAAGAATTCGAGACCAGCCTGGGCAACATGGCAACATACTATCTATACAAAAAAAATATAGAAATTAGCTGGGCACGGTGGGCATGCCCACTCGGGAGGCTGAGGTGGGAGGATCACCTGAGCTCCAGGAAGTGGAGGCTGGAGTGAGCCCCAACAGCTCCACTGCTCTCCAGCCTCCAGCCTGGGCAATGGAGTAAGATCCTGGCTGAAAAACAAGACAAAATGAAAAAAGTTAGAAACAGCATCTTTAGTTTTCAGATTATGAAATTGCAAACATTATGACATTTTTATTTTATTAACACTGACCTAGGATTTGACACACAGGCTAGTGTAGATTTTCAATGCTAATGTAATGCCTTCTTGAAATATATTAATGTGAAACTCGCTAAGCTTATTTTGTAGTAAATATCCATATGGTTATTTTTAGTGCCTCCTTGTTCACAGTCTCCACATTATTTCCTCTTCTATATACAGGCATTAATTCGCTCATATAGATAAATACATGCTGCCCAACTCCAACACCCTCTCAGACATACATATTTTATAACTCAGTAAATCTTAATGTACCTAGACACTCTCCTCTTTTCTGAGTTTTCATTTTCTTGATCTCTCCCTCTCACAGGAAGGACTCTAATCCCTTATTCCTTCTAGAATGACTCATTATTCGTAAGCATTGATAGAACTTCTCTGGTCATTTGGTCTAGGCCCTTTAAAAGATTTGAATCTATTTTGCATCTGTAACTCAGGATTCAGATTTCCTTTCCAATTTAGGATGTTATTCAGTTCCTTAATCATGTGTTCCTTTCTAGAACTAGCATCCATTTGTTTCCTGTTCTGTCTTCTCTGAGCCAAATTTCTGGTTTATTTTATGCTTCAGAGCACAGGCATTGAAATTTTTTGCAACACATGTGCCATGCTGGAAGTATTATCATTTAACATTGATTTATTCATTTTCAAGTTATTATAGATAATGAGCATTTTCTAAAAAATAGTATATCGGCTGGGCGCAATGGCTCATGCCTCTAATCCCAGCACTTTGGGAGGCCGAGACAGGTGGATAACGAGATCAGGAGATCGAGACCATCATGGCCAACACGGTGAAACCCCATCTCTACTAAAAATACAAAAAAAAAAAAAAAAAAACTTAGCCGGGCGTAGTGGCAGGCACCTGTAGTCCCAGCTACTCCGGAGGCTGAGGCAGGAGAATGGCATGAACCCAAGAGGCGGAGCTTGCAGTGAGCTGAGATAGCACCACTGCACTCCACCCTGGGTGACTGAGAGAAACTCTGTCTCAAAAAAAAAAAAAAAAAAGTATATCACCAAATAAAACCATTTGTTATGAAAACGTTAAATGCCAGTTTTTTTGTTGTTGTTGTTGTTGTTGTTTTGTTTTAATTTTGGGGAGCCTTGAAAAGCTTAGGAAAGTAGAAGAAAGTGGGAATTGCAGCAAATTTCAGTTATAAAAAGCAATGTACAAAATAGATGATTCAGCAAAAGAGGAGATGAAAAAGGCACTCGTGAAATAATTTTGATCTCCTCCAGGTCACTAAGAGCTACAAGAAGCCACAGTTCCCACACAAAGCCATACTTGAATTCTTGGGAGGACAGAACCTTTAGAAATTATTGAAGTTTTTCTTGTCTTTAGGCAAGGACATCTCTAAGCCAAATTACAGACATAACCCTCTTCCTAAGTTAAAATTGCCTAGAAGGAAAGATCCTGCAGCCTTCTTTGCAATCTTCAGTTCGATATTTGGGAGCACTCACTCTTCTTTCTTTTTATTACTTTTGCATTAATTTTCTGTGCATACGCAAGAACTGTACTGACTACGCCTTATGTAATTTGTATGGTTGATGCTGAGAAATGTATCGCCATTCATCTTCTACAATAAAGCTAAACTTTAAAGAAAAAAAGCTAAGGAGTTTCAAATTTGTTTGTGGAATAAAAAGGGTGTAATGCAGAGCAGTTGCATGCAGTAACCTAAGTACACAATTTTAAAGTAGGTGTTTTTGCAGGCTAGATTTTGTTTTTCAAGAAACCACAGAAACAATGTCCAAGATTCTCAGTGTAAATATTTGCATGTTTCTGAATTTTTCAACTGGCTTAAGAGATTCAGGCATTACACATGAGAATTTGCTATAAAATGGCATAAATAACTTCAGAGTTAGGAAATACATGACAAATTTGGCAGCTGTCTTGTGGGCAATCAGCATGCTTGCCTCCTTAACTCATCATCATTGACTAGGAGAAGCAGTGGACACAATCTCAGAAGTTGAGAGCCATTTGAGAATCAGTTGAGAAGTTTGAGAACCAGACATGTGGGATAAGTTCAAAACCCTGTCTTAACTGCTCAAGCTCTGCTGTGAACCACATCATTTTTTCCTTTTGTCCTTTCTCCAGTCTGACATGGAGAACTGATTGAGTTATCTTTAGAGTTGGGTTGTGAATTCCATGAGTGCAAGAAGTGTATCTGGCCTTATACTTCTGTATGTCTATCATTGAAGATACTATCTGGCTCAAAGTAGAACTTTAAAAAGTGAGTTAAGCAAAAGATAGAATTCGGGAGCTAAGGAAGCAGAGAAATGCATTTACTTGACTTTTTAGATCAACTTTCCTGTATGCCAGGGTTTTCTTTTTTCCAAAAATGATTACCACATCTAAAAAATGAGATGTAATTTATGTACCATAAAATTTATCCTTTAAAAGTGCATCATTTAGTGGTTTTAAATAGATTCATAAAATTGTGCAACCATCACCGCTATCTAATTCTAGAACATTTTCATCACTCCAAAAAGAAATGTCGTAATGCCATATCCACATACACACACACACATACTATTACAGCTAATAAATAAATTCAGCAAAGTCACAGGATGCAAAACCAACACCAAAGTCAATTGTATATTTATACACAAGACATGAATGCCCTGAGAATGAAATTAGAAAAACAACTTCATTTTTTTTTTTTTTTTGAGATGGAGTCTTGCTCTGTCGCCCGGGCTGGAGTGCAGTGGCCGGATCTCAGCTCACTGCAAGCTCCGCCTCCCGGGTTCATGCCATTCTCCTGCCTCAGCCTCCCGAGTAGCTGCAACTACAGGTGGCTGCCACCACGCCCAGCTAATTTTTTTTGTATTTTTAGTAGAGACGGGGTTTCACCGTGGTAGCCAGGATGGTCTCGATCTCCTGACCTCGTGATCCGCCCGTCTCGGCCTCCCAAAGTGCTGGGATTACAGGCTTGAGCCACCGCACCCGGCCAACAACTTCATTTATAATGTCATTAAAAAGTGCTCAGGAATAAATTAACTAATAGTATGTGTGTGTGTGTGTATGTATGTATTTCTTAATATTTTCTACATGCAAAATAATGTCATTTGCAAATACAAATAGTTTTTCTTTCTCCTTCCCAAACTAGATGATTTTTATTTCTTGTTTTTGTTTTGTTTTGTTTTTTGTTTTTTTGCCTAATTGCCCTTGCTGAACACTGGGTACTAGGTATAGTAAATGTGGCAAGAGATGACATCCTTGTCCTATTCTTGTTTAAGTACCACTTCTCAAAAATGAAAACTACATAGATTTATAGTTCCCAGATTGTTTGGCTCATTAACTTTCTTCTCAACCAAACTTTTAATTATGACTTCTGACACTGAGCAGTATTCATTTATTAGCGTTGAGGGGAACATGATAAAGTGCACAGCATCTAACTTGTCTTAAAAACTCAACTCTTACTGGAGAATGAGAATACATTTTTATGGAGGGCAAAGCAATACATGTTATAAGAGAATTACAAGGCTTTCACAAGAAGAAGAGAAGACATTCCATGATAAATCATCAAAGGCACTGAAAAGAAGAAAACACTTCATATGGGTTTACTAGAAAAGGCAGGTTTAAGAAATATAACTGAAGAATTTGTTTTTAACTAAGGTAAAACGTCATAAAATGTGAAACAGGAAAGCATGAAGCATGTTTTCAGACCTTTGAGTAATCCAATTTGAGGAAACTTAAATTGGCCTTGGGAAGTACCCCAAAATAAGTGTCAGGAGTTTCTGAGAAACAATTACGCACGTAACTGCAGTGATCAGAACCAACCACTTCTGTGAAGCTTACAGAGAAGCCATGTTTTAGTAGCTCCTCTTGGACCTTCCTGCTTTTCACCAGGCCTATGTTGGTGGGAGTGGGTGGGCAGGTGTGATAGGGTATATCATAAATCATTCTTGCTACTCTCCATGAAAAGACTAGTGGCTGAACCCAAAGATGCTCATGTCCTTCTAAATGATTACTGAGCTGTATTGAGAGCATCATTTCCATTAGACTACTTGACCTTCTCCATTTCAAAGTTTATAACCACTGCTGATGGGTCTTTTAGACATATGGCTCTGCCTGTCTTCAGGCTATTGCAATGTGAAATTAGAAGAGATGGTGATAGCTGTAAACCCCAGAAGAAACCAAGTTTCTGGAACCAACTCCTCTGAAAGCTTCTGTAATGAGTATGCTCTGTTGCACGTAGGTCTTGCTTTAGGCTTGTAGGCTTGTTTATTCAGGGGGAACATTTTTGGAACCCCACAAACAGACTTGAAATCCATTCCTTGTAAGTCAAAGCTACTCTTACTAATTTGGTACATGAGATATCTGTGTCAGACAGTCCTCATATATAAACAGAAAAACTAAGTGTTAGCTATTAATGTTGAAATATATGAACATTTGCTGTAGTTTTGCTCAGGCATTTTAAAATAAGGAAAGGTAGAACTTTCATTTTCCTTTTGGCAGTTTTTGTAAGAAAGGATCCCCCAACATCAGTTCCAAGAGGCGATAGAGAGAAAAAGATTACGGGACTGGACACATTCTGACTGCCTTTGGGATGCTCACAGTGCACATTAAAAGAAAAGAGGTTCTAGAAAGTCCTGCAGTGAAGGAACTGCTTAATCTAGGGTTTTTCAAATGTATTTGAGCACAAAAACTTTATTTATCTAAGAGCCATTCACATTCTGCAGGACTCATTTTCTGTGAACAGATTTAGGAAACTTTGTTCCAGAATGAAGAATGGAATAGGAGTTTTCTTTAAAAATAACAACAGCACACAAACAAAATGCTTAAAGTTCTTGAGCTATGAAGTATGTGTGCTTAATTTAATTGCTGCAAATGGTTAGGAAAATAGCTGAATAAAAAACAATAGAGCAGAAGAAGTGAGAAACAAAAACCATGTATAATCTTCTTGCAGCCTCATCATGCTTTCCTGCATGCCCATGTTGGGCCTCTTTATGAGACCCGGATGACAGCTCTCCCCTCACCCTTGTTCATGAGACTGCTTGTGCTGATTCTGTTCTTGCTCCATGGTAAACCGGACACAAAGTGAAACCCCTCAGGATATCTCCCTAAGGCTTCCACATGCATAGCAGAACAGTGTTCGAGAGGAATGTGCTTGTTGATTGAAGAATTGGTGGAGCATACAGAGAGGCAGGTATTTAATCACACATCAAACAAACATCTGTTTTTTAAAATTATTCCAAGGCTTTTAGCTTGTGTCCTCAAAGGAGGTTCTTTACCCTTCCCTGCCAGGCTTCCATTTCTTCCACTCCCAGATCCTCCTGGAGAGTTCTAGATGCCTCCCCTCCCTATCATATTGAAAATTCTGTTCTCTCCTTGCTACTACTCCAGATTCATATACCGCAGTTCATCTATATACACAGGAAAAGATAAAATAACCTCTATCTACTACGATGTTCCATGATGCAAGTAGTGAGTTAGTGGTTGTCTTTTTCTATTTAAGCAAGCTTTTGAGGATCTCAACCCCAATCGGCATATCAATTTTTTTTTTTTTTTTCCTAGAGACACAGTGGTACACTCATTTAGCATTCTAGTGAGTGAAGTTTTGTCTGTTGATTTCATCTTAAAAATTAGAAGCTAACCATGATTTTACAAGTTTCTACTATTGCTCTCCTCAGTTGCCTGAGAAAAGGAGCTTTGACATTAGCTTTTAATAAGATATAATTGAAAGGTTACTTAAAAATATTGGTGTCTCTAAGCTGTTTTGTAGTAAAAGTTTGATAAACAGAAGAATCCCTAGGGAACCTCTTTTGGGATTTTACTGAGGCAAGTCCTTCTAACAAAGTTTTCCCAAAGCAATTCTGAGCCAAGTCTCTAACAAACACTTGAATTTTGACAGCTCCATTTCTTTCTCCCGGTAGGCAGTGGTCAACTGAGCATCACAAAATGCAGAGACCAAGCAAATTAGAACAATCCTATTAAAAATTAGGAGCCTCATCAAAATGCTCATTAGAATAAATGGCTCATCACTAGTATCTGAGTTCTTTCTATCATTGAAATTACCATGAAAACCACAATAAAATGCTTACATAAAGTAAAAATAACATCACATTCTCTTAGACATATGTCCCAAGTGAATGAGAGTTCTATAATTATATGTTTCTCGTATAACACCTATTCATTTAAAACGTTATCCAGTCTATTGATATTTTCTTACTAAATAATCTTCCACAACCACGCCCAATCAATATTTCTGGCATGGAAACTGGGACATTTGTGGATTCATAATTTTTATTTATCAGAAGTTATATCAACGTTCCTTTAATTAACAGGAATGAGAATAATGACATGATCAAATACTGTTTTCTTCATTTCTTGATTTCTTTTTATTTTCATGAGTATACCTTGTTTATTACTTCATCCCTAAACATGATATCTGCCACACCCTGGAGCAGCTGAATTAGCACCATTTATGAACTTGCAGGAAACCAAACTGCAGTGACAGCAGGTTTAGTAAAGCTGCCTTTAAAAATGGAAAGTGACTTTAAAAATGGCATAAAGAAGGCATGACACAAATGTGAATTGAGACACATCTTCACTAGAGACTTGCATAAGTATTTAGATTTCATATTTCCAGATGTCAAATTGGTAATATATTCTCTTCAAAATTGTATTATAATTACCAAATGTGTCAGTCACTCTTGGCAGCTGGTGAGTAGGTATACTGTGTTTGGATCTAACTTCTGATAAATACATGGTGTGAATAATTTTTCATTACTTGAATACTGAGTGAGTTTTTAAAAAACTATCCAGTTTTCCTTTTCATAAAACTTACTGGGGGTGGATAAAGAAGGAGAACTCTTTTGGAGCATATTGATGGCATGGATAATGATTTAATTGTATAGGTGCCATATAAGAGTCATTTATAAATGTATACACCTCATAAAATACATCAGGGCTATATGTCCAAATGCTAGATGAATATTAGATACATTATCTTTTTTTTAAAAAAATCTTTCTCTCCTTATATTCACAGTGACTTCTTAGAAAATACTAATGTCATGATTTTTTTGTCCTGAGATTCATTACCTGTGCATTCACACTTTTCCATGTACAAAAAAGAAAATGCATTTCAGAACACCTCGGGAAAATACATTATAATGTATTTCTCAGTGTGAAAATAGAAAAACAAATGTTTTTTCACTGTTTCACTTAGGATGTGGATATCATAGGTACCTGTCAGGACCACACAGTTCATTTCTGACTGCTGTAAACTGGACAGGCATGGGATTGAGTAGCTTTATGTAATGATTTTCCAGGGTTTCCACCTTCCAATGTATGAGATAGCTAAATAAATTCATTTGTTAGGTTTTTCTTAGAACTAACTAATACTAGAAACAACCTCTACTATTTATTTCCTAAAGTCCAATTTGCTTTTTTCTCCTTCCTTATGAAGGAAGGAAGGACAGCCCTATAGCCACATGGTTCTTATACAGTAAGAGTTCTTCCCTCACATCAAGCATGGTCCACCTCCTGAATGTTATCTCATCGTGTATGTATTTTGTTTCCCAGTTTATTTCTAGAAAACTTAAATTCCGACCTCTAGGATTATTTCCTGACCACAGCCTTCCACTTGTCCCCTTAGAGTTAACAATTGACCTTATCCTTTCATCACTGGGCCTCATCCCGCCTATCTAGTTATGTATGAAGATCCTATGCCGGGGCTATTTCCTGGGAGGAAGAACACAACAACAATAAAAAATGTGTGCAAACCCACTTCTCCACAATACTTGTGAGAAAGTCTTAGCTAAAATGGGTTGGATTGGGTCATGGGTCAAGTGTATGTTGCAATTTTGTAATCAAACTCCCTGATTTTTAAATTTCTTACCTCCAAGTTATCACAGCTCGTGCCTCTTATTTTTTGCTCCCCTTCAGCCAAAGTAGATTTTCATTGTTATGCAGATAGTATTATATACCTCAGTGATGGTTGGTTAGCTAAAAGTTGCATAATACTGTAGAAAAAGTTCAGATTTAGGGCTAGAAAATCTGTCATCTCATCTATAAAATGTAAATAATAGCAACAATAGTAATACCTAACTTACAAGATAGTTGTAAGGAATCAAAAGGAATTGCTACATAATCATGAAAAGAAATTGTTAGTGACAGAATTCTAAACTCATTTTAATTTCTGTTCACTTCACTTCCTTCTTTTAAATGGCAACAACGATGGCATTCCTCTGATCTATACCATTTTAGCACCTCCGCATTCCCCATCACACTGTAAAAATATAAAAATGTTGCCCTTTCTCTTTCCAGACAAGCTGTGTTATTCCCAACATCGGGTGGTGAAGGTAACTTTTCAGGTCTTTATATACAGGATGGTAATGGCAAAATCTAGAATTCACATGAGGTACAGGGAGATAAAAATATTGAAGATCGTAGCTTGTTATGGAAAGAACATAAGATTTAGAACCAGACAGACCTGGATATGAAGATGGTCTCTACTATGTGCTAGCTTGCTATGTGACCTAATACTTGCTATGTAACCTCCCTCAACCTGTTTCCTCACTGGCCACAATGGAAAATAAGTTCCATTTGTAAAGTAGCACATTGGACAATCAGCCCATGGTAGATCCTATTATTCACATTCATGGAGTGTGTCTACAAATGTTTGTCAAAGGCTTTTACTAGCTTTGTCATGTGAGGGAGTATTCTAGCCTGGAGTGTGATAAAGGCAACAGGCAGCTTTTTAGAGCTCTCATACTTAATACATACATTCCTGAAGAGTCCACTCATAGATCATTTCCTCAGGACCAATGTGAAGTGATAATTCAACTAACACTTCAGAGTGTGATGTTTCATTTTTGGAGGGCATATAAACCTGCATTTTCTTCACCAAAGGAATATAGGTAGCCACATTAGGATTTAGAAATCATGTGTAGAGCAAGAATTTGGCAGCAGAGATGTTTTTCCTGGAACTCTTCAAGTACTTTACTTTTCCCAAGAGCAGATAAAAAGGACCTAAATCTATCTAGTTACAGATGACTTACCAGTTACTGAATACCTACTATTAGCAGAATGGATACATTTCTAAAATTTGAAACTGAACAGCTTGATGTAGCTTTTAAGAAATTTAACATTAAAAAAAATTTTTTTTATTATTATTTTTGAGACACAGTCTTGCTCTGTCACCCAGACTAGAGTGCAGTGGTGCCATCTTGGCTCACTGCAAGCTCCGCCTCCTGGGTTCACACCATTCACATGCCTCAGCCTCCCAAGTAGCTGCAACTACAGGCACCCGCCAAGAAATTTAACATTATATTATGATGCATTAATAGGTATGAAATTATTCAGAACAAAAGCACAATTTAGTTTTCTGTTCTTAGAAGAAAACAAAATGTTGTTCACTTGGAGGCATTTCAACTTACAAGGAACTAGGTAAGTTGTTTTGCTTCCGTATTAGAGTGGAGAAAATTGATATGAAGTAGAGGTTAGAGAAATAAACTAGATTTTATTAATCTTGTAAAATTAGCCTTCCATTTTAGCCTCCCAGAGTCAAGTATCTATCAAAAGCTGAAGTTTGAGGATTCTGTGTGGGTGAGCCTGAATTTAGGGAAGGGCTTCAGGCCTTATGTAAGATGAAAGTTCTCTTTGAGTAATCAAAGATAAGCCCCAGTCATGGTTCTGAGAAGGTGTGTCAGAGATTGGTGGAAGCCTGAACTTCAGAAAGTATCCAGTTGGTGAGGGCTCATACCAGGACCACCTATACTAAGCTCATAGTGCAACTAAGCTCAGATGTTACTTGCTGATTTGGGGTAATGCTCAGAGGATGTTGGCTGTGTTGGGTACAGTTGGACAGGGAAGGACAGGACACTAAGTATGTATATGTTTAACCTCAGGGACTCCATCTGAGCCAGGCAAAGGAGAAGAGAAGCTGTTCAAAATCCTAATGAGGCAATTAGTGGCAAGACACTCTTCTGAGACATTTAAAAAGGAGTTATATGATCATGAAGTTTGGCTTTAGGAAGTGATTGTTGTATTTAGGAGCATTTGGACAAGATGGGTATTACAACACTGTTCAACTATGTTTCATGATTCCATTATCAATATCCATGTTAGCCTGAATCTACTGATGCCTTTTATTTGCCTTTACAGTTTTCCCTTTATCCTGAGGACTTTGCCAATTTTTTGAGACAAATCCTTTCCTAAGCATACAGTGGTAGGAGAATCTCCTTCTCTATTTTTCCCTTTAGAGAAATGCAAAATGACCTACAAGACTTGGCAAGCACATGGTTTTCAGCACAAGGTAAATTCAAAGAGATTTTGTGAACAGTAAAATTCAGCCAGCTGGGAATGAAGAACAATATACTTTAAAGAATGCCCAGAAGTCAAATAGAGAAGGAGGTAAAATTGGAATGGTTTGTTGATCTCTTTGGTACACAGGCTGTGCTCAGAATAGATATCATGAGGGCAGTAGGTCTGAGAAGATAAGGCTGCTTTCCTTTTATTGAGCAGTTCTATTGTGAAAGCAAGGTCAAAAACACTAATAAAACAGCAAAAACCTGAGTCCAATAGTATAGATTACAGGAGCCTGTTCCTGGATGCTAATTAATGTTATCACAGGAGATGGCTAAAATGAGAATATTACCTACTAGTAAATTAACAGGATATGCTGAAACATACCACAAGGGAGGAATTGCCTATGCTAATATCATATAAAAGAGATTGCTGCTGGCAAGTGGCCAATGGTAAAGAGTTTTCTACATTATGTATAAACTCGAGGAATTATGACTTAAAGTATGCAATGAATCTTTAATTGGGAGAGATCATTTGTACAGGATAAAAGTACGATGGGAAACCCATGTGTCCTTTTTAATTATCTATAACGAATGCTGATGGTGAGCCATTTGAAAAGAATGTGCTGCACTAAATCACTATGCCATAATCAAGTTAGTTCAGCAACGTATGCACATACATTTATTATAGAAGTCAACAGATTATTTCTATTCTCAGTCATTTTTGACTGCGGTCTGATTGTTAGCTGGAGTAACATGGAAATTAAACTACGTTGATTCTTTCCTGGAAGCCAATAAAATCACTCTGTCTCAATGATTTCACAAGTGAGATCTAACTTATTTTTAATTGTGAATTCAAGTTTTCTTAGATTTTTCTCAATAGTAGAGAGAGAAGAAGGTCTTGATAAGATAGGGAAAGTGAAAAAATGCCCCCCCACATTGTGGAAAAAGAGTGAAATATATATATATGTATACACACACACACACACACACATATGTATACGTGTGTGTGTGTGTGTGTATAAAGGTTGATACAGCAGTTCAACCTTTTGTGTTGATTGTGTCTCAGACCTGAAGCACTAAAGTATATTGAAGTAAATTTACTAATATCTCAATGGTCATAACCTATAGGACCCATGTAATAGTAATTTTAAAAAGAAGGTAATAAGCATGTACCTTTCCATCATCTTCTCATTCTCTCAGATTCCAAATCTGTGAGGCAATATCTTTCCTAGTTTTTGCTCTGTTTTGTTTTTGTACCTTATGTGACAAACTGGTCTACCAGATTCTGTATATTCTCTTGTTGTTTAAATGTTCTTGTTCCTTCTGTCACTATCCTTGATCGTGTAGTTTTTATCAGTTATTAAACCTCTTTCTTGACAGTTTTGGTCAACAGCTGCCATTCCTAATCTTAACCAAACTTCTTTATAGCGTTCCTATTGATCATTCTCACCTGACCTTATGACTTCTATATCTATAAGCTGCTACTTTTCCTCTCATTTTTTCCCCAACTCTTGACTGCCTATATAGGAACATCTAGATGTTTTTGCCTACTTTAAAAATATTGGATTTCTTTATGAATCTCTTGTCTCTCCCTCTTCTATAGCTACACAGTTTTCCTGATTAGAAAGTAAGCTCCAAAAATCCTGTGATTTATCTTCAGTTATCTGAAGGAGATTGGTATTTCCTAAATCATTATCTCTAGATCAAATTCGTTTTCTGATGTTAATACTGGCTTACACTTAGGTTAACTTGGCCAGTCCTCAAACATCTCAAACTCCATTTGTCTGAAAGAAAACAAATCATCTTGTCTCTATTTTGCATAGTCTGAGTTCCAGAGCTGAGTGGCTCCATGCTCTACACAATTCCCCAAAACCCAAATCTCAAAGTCATGTATAAGCCCTTTCTCCTCTTACCTTGAACATCCAGTTATTTTGCATTCTTTTGATTTTGCACTCCTAAATATGTCTTGAATTCTTCCATTTATCCCCTTCTCCCTAAAATACCATATCTCACCTAGATTCTAATAAGTAGAACAGCCTCCTACTTATTATGCTCCAGACTTGCCCGAACTCAAAATATTCACACTGCAGTGATCTTCCTTAAATACAATTTTAGAATATGTCATTGCCCTGCTTAAAATCTTTGAATGGATCCCCAACACCTTTAAGTTCACTAACGTTGATTACAGTCCCTTCGTTTTCTGTCTCTCTTTTTAATTTTCCATAGTCTATTCTTTTGCTTCTTTCTTTCCCTAAAATACAATCACCCTGAATGTCTTAAAATGTTCCAAACATTTCATATCTGTTCCATTGTGCCTACTCCTTCCTGTGCCTAGAACACTCTACCCTCTTTCTCCTTTCCTTTCTCACCACTCTTTGCCTGATTAATTCCCGGTCTTCTGTTCCCAGCTCTTGTGTTAGCCTTCTAATCTCGATGACTTAATACTTCCTCGGTGTGAACCCTTTGATTATTCACTGTATGCTATATGATAATTTTCTGCTTGTTGATGTATCTCCTATAATAGATTTTAAATTTATTGAGACCAGGGAATATGCCTTTCTGCTTTTTCTTCAGTGTCTAGATTAGTTATCAGCAAATATTTATTAAATGAGTAAATAGAAGCAGAGTCCAAAGTATCTCAGCTTCCAAATTCCATGAATACTACTACTATACTAGAATTTCACCTACCGTATCAAGTCATCCACACTTTCAACTGAAATTTAGAGTTTATTTGCAATACGACTCTACCTCCCAAATCCTATTGACTCCCCACTACTTCCTCACTTGATATAAAAAGTATTGAAGTAGCGAATCTGCCATAATAACTAAGAACATGAACTCCGGCCTTTAAGTTGTCAGGTTTCTTATTATTTTCTAATGTTGTTACTGGCATAATACCCTCCATTAAAAATATTTTATTGTGATACATATGTAAGATTATGAATAATATATAGGCACATAATAAAGGCAAAATCTGATGTATCAACTACTTTGCTCCAAAAATAGAATACTAGCAACATCTTGCAACACATTGCCGGCCTCTCCCGGATTGTAATTCACTTCTTCCCTCCTTAAATATAACCACTGACCTGAATTTAATATATAGTGTTCTCTTGCTATACTTTAAGTTTTACATGTTTAAACATGAATCTTAAGCAATATATTCTTTAGTATTTTATCTTTGCGGCCTTTATAGGAATAAAAACATTAAATGTATTCCTTTGTTCTTTTTTTCTTCACTGTTATGTTTCTGAAATTCACCCATACAGTGGTTATGTTTCATTTATTTTCATTGCCATATAATTCAATTTAAATATATGTATATATTAATATACTCTTTATTATTGAATTGAGGATATTTGTTTTTAGGCCCATGAAGGAGATTGTTCTAATTTTTCTTTCTTACAATTATTTTTGTTTTGGTGTGGGTTATGATCATCTTATAAAGTGAGTTGGAGAATGTTTCTATTTTCTTTCTGCTGTGAAGAAAGAAATTTTCTGTTCCTCAAATGTTTCACTGAGATTGTCTCTAAAACCATGTGGGTCTGGAAGTCTCATTTGGGATAGTTTTCTACTGAAGATTCAATTATTTTATGATTAGAGGACTAATTTAGATTCTTTATCATATCTTGAGTTAGTTTTTGTAATCTCTTACAAGTTTAATATTTAGTATTTTGCTGTGCTTTAGTGCCAATATTTTTATTTATAAAGCAATTTATTCTTTGACATTAGATTTTATTATTTAAAAGTTTTGTTTTTAATTTACAAATGTACAGGCCTTAAGAATGAACTTTGTTAACTTTATTCAGATGTTATATTTTGCATTCCGAGAATATAGTCATTATGATATCTTTTGTTTTAATTTAAGATTTACTTTGTGGTAAGGTATATGTATGAAATATGACTTCTTTTAATCAATGATGCATCAATGGTTAAACTTTCTGTTGTGTGTATTATTAATGTCAACCTTGTTCATTTTGTTATTTAATTTAACAACTTTTTCTTGTATTTGTGCCAGTTATTTCTTCATATATTTTGACTACATTATTATGCTCATACACATATAGAATGTTTTTTTTTTACCAAAAAATTAAACCTCTTATTAATGTATGTCTTCTTTACCTCTAGTAATTTTTGCTTTCATATTTATTTTCTTTTATGGTAGTTGAGCAAAAATAGAACTTATTTTCTTATTAACTTAGCATGTTTCTTTTATTATTTTAATATCAATCTTGGTTCATAGGGGTTTTAGAACCTTTCTGGGTTCTAAACTATAGATAATGTTTTAAAATCACAGACTGAAAATATTTGTATTTTAACTGGAGATACTAGATCATTTTGTTTTTATTTTGATTACAAATATTTTAAAAAATCTAAACTATTTGTGTTTTTCATTTCTTCTGCTTTTTATTCTCTTGTATTTTGAGATTGAATGAGTTTTGTTGTAACAGCAGTCAAAATTATTATTTAATATCTTTTCTATACAGTTTATACATTTTTTAGTGGTCACAGTAGAAATTTTAACATGCAAGTTTTTTAAATCATTACCCTCTTCTCTCCTTCTACCCTCAAGTAGGCCCTGTGTCTGTTGTTCCCTTCTTTGTGTCCATATGTACTCATTGTTTAGGTCCCACTTACAAATGAGAACATGTGATATTTGGTTTTCTGTTCCTGTGTTAGTTTGCTAAGGACAATGGCTTCCAGCTCCATCCATGTTGCTGCAAAGGATATGATCTGATTTGTTTATGACTGCATAGTATTCCATGGTGTATATGTACCACATTTTCTTTATCCAATTTATCCTTAATGGACATTTAGGATGATTCCATGTCTTTGCTATTATGAATAGTGCTGCGATAAACATGCACGCATGTGTCTTTTAGTAGAATGATTTATACATTTTTGGATGTATACCCAATAATGGGATTGCTGGATTGAATGGTAATTCTGCTTTGAGTTCTCTGAGAAATCAGCAAACGGCTTTCCACAATGGCTGAACTAATTTACATTCTCACCAGTAGTGTATAAGCGTTCCCTTTTATCTGCAACTTCTCAGGTACTGTATTTATTACCTGGGTGATGAAATAATCTGGACACCAAACCCCTGTGACATACAGTTTACTTACATAACAAACTTGCACGTGTATCCTTAACCTAAAATAAAAGTTAAAAAAAGAAATGTTAACATGCACATTTCACATACAAAAGATGGACCTTCTGAGGTGATTCTCTCTCTGACTGAGGTATATCCTTTATCATTTCTTTAAATAAGGATCTATTTGGGAAAAGCTTACTCAATGATTTTCATCTCTGTTTTAAACAGTCTTCATTTTATCTTTTTTCTCAAAAAATATGTACTGAAGGGTATATAGCTTTAGATTTTACTTTGAGGATATTATTCTGCTGTTTTAATTTTTAACATCTAGTACATTGTCTGTGGCCAAATTGCCAGTTATTTGTTTACTGTTCTTTTTGCTTGCATTTAAGGTCTTTTATTTCCTTAGGATTCTGTAATTCTCTTATGGTGTAAATACTTGTAGATTTTTAAAAAATTTATACTGTTTGACATTCTCTGTGGTTTCTTAATCTGAATATTTGTGACTTTCATCCATTAAGAAAAATCTCTCTTCATTCATCTCCTCAAATATTTTCCCTCTCTTCTGTCTCTATAAATTTGGACATATGGCATACTTAATCACTCTATCCTCCTTACCTCCCAGCTTCTCTTTTTTCTATCATTTTGCTTTCTGTAATATTCTTTTAACATGTTTATTTCTATCTTTCAGTGCACTAGAAACCTGTTAATTTGTGTTTAATTTACTCTTTATCCAATTTGTTGAATTTTTACACTCTTTCTCTTTTAAGAAATCGGCTTTTTTTTTTTTTTCAAATTAAAGGACTGTTGTTTGATTGCTTTTATATCTTTAAATTCCTTTTTATAATGTTTCTTTTTAAAATAATATAATATAAACATATTTACTGTTTTATATCTGCTAATTTTGTGTCTATAGTTTGTGTGGTCTAATTTATTTATTTGGATACTAATTTTTCATTGCAAGATTTTTTTCTTCATGTTATCAGTATAATTATTTTGAGGCCTGGTCAAAGTATAGTCCTCCAGAGAAAGTTACCCTTTATTTCTGCCAGGTTCCTATAGGCACTACCACTGAGAACCGCTCCAATTTAAATTTATTTCCTTCTTTGGGTAACCTGAGGAACCCAAGTTGTATGCATACTGGCCTTTCACCAGCATGTAGCTAGAAATTTTCGGGAAAGCTTTCTTTTTTCTTGGCCAAAAGCTAAAGCAAGCAAGTATTCCCACTTCTTTCTCTCTTCAAAACAGTCTGCCTCACCCCGAAGATGCTGAGGTTATCACTTTTTGGGAGTCCTGGTTTTATGTATTTAGGTGGGTGTATTTGATTTAAACTTCCATTATATTCAGGACCCCCAAATTTGACTTCTGTTCCACTAAAACCCTTTGAATCCTAGTGCATAAGTGACCTTAGATTGGCACATGCCTCCATGGAAAATACCAGATTCAGTAGTAGCTTGCTTCTATAGATATTCTCTTTCTTGAACCTTTTAATAAGCCATGCAACTTTGGTTATGCAATCAATTCATTTAAAACCTCCAAGTCTGATGAATCTGCCTTTTAATGAAGGAGAATTACAGTAGATGACCTTCTATTTTATGGCATTGCTCAAATATTTTTTCTCTTACATTTTGTATGGTTTCCAACAACCTTCAAACTATATATTTTAGGTGTGGGTTAGTTGGTGATCTTAATGGTAAGAAGAGGAAGTCGGCATACCAGACTTTGTGAAGAGTTTTCGGGGGACTTCAATGAAGGGGCTGGCCCCAATGAAGAGAGTTCCAGTGCTTCTTCCTGAAATGAAGTTTACTTGCAACTCTGTCATCTCATAAACAAATTCCATATGCTGATGATAGCTAATGTGTTGCTTCTCCCAGAAAACATCTTGCATATTAAAAAAACTACTTTAAGATAATGCCTTTATTCAAAGAAGAGACTTAAAATGTAAAACTGCCAGGCACTCCCGCAAAACTTTTATGCAGAGAAAATTTATTTTATGTTACTCTAATTATGATTACAAGGTAAAGCCAGTTCATAGATATCAGTATTGAGGTAGAGATGCCAGTACACTTTCATCTGTGGCCAATAGACTTTGACCTCGTTTTCTAGAACAGGTGCAGGCAGCTTTATTCATTCAGCTATCTCCAGGAATTAGTGACCATAGTTAATAGGATCATCAAAAATATACCACGGTATTGGCACATAAAAGAAAACTTAAATAAATTGAACTAAAGAATTACCATTATGATCATTTCATTATTCTTTCTTTATAGACCTTGAGTAAATGAAAATGCTTCTTTTGCTCCATAAAGATAAGCAATTTTACTCCCCAGTCTGAATATTATGACACTGATGAACAGCTGTGAATGAATCAAGTGCAGGGTAAATATACAAGGCAGCAAATGATTTTTAAGCTCAACAGCCCAAGAACAGTAACTGTAATTAAACTCAATAAAGAACAAGAAAAGAGAAAAGATGTAGGGTGAAAAAAAAAAAATCACAACAGCAGCAAAATAGCCTGTAAAGATTAAAGGAAACCGGCAGAGCACCAGAGAATTGCTGAAGCCACTTTGCTTTGTGTTCATCATAATTGATCATTTTGTGTCAAATATCCTTTTCTTTCCCCAAGGAATATAAAAGCTAAATTCATGGTCAATATGTCCTTGGATATATTTACTGGATTTTGGAGTGTATAGCAAATGACCAGGAGAAATAAAGCACACTTCAAATTTTTTTCCTCTCTCTCTCCCTCTCTGTCTCTCTCTCGGTATCATTTTAACAGGCAATTTTCTGCATTTCATGGAAACACAGGATCTGAAAATGTCTTGACTAGGATAGTTTATAATTTCCTATGTTTGCTTCTAGCTTCTGCGTATTCAACCCATTTGACTCTGACATTATTTATCTATTGTTTTTCTCGCTGGTCTCATTTTCTTGTCTACTTGTCATTCTTTGTGGGATAGGCCTGACAGTTCACTGATGCTCTTATAAAACCTGACCATTGTATTTTCTAGATGCAACATTTAGAGCATATGGAGAAATTACAAGAAATATGTAGACACAGCAGCGTGATTTGTTCCATAAGAGGGCAAGGAACTGGAAGGTTATCATGCCAATTTAAGTAATCACGTTTGTCTTATTAATATGAAAGAAAAATAATCCTTTCTTTTTGTTTTTTTTTTGAGATGGTGTCTCACTCTGTCACCCAGGCTGGAGTGCATTGGCTCCGCCTTGGTTCACTGCAACCTCTGCCTCCCAGGTTCAAGCTATTCTCCTGCCTCAGTCTCCCAAGTAGCTGGGATTACAGGCATATTCTACCAGGCTCATCTAATTTTTGTATTTTCAGTAGAGACGAAGTTTCACTATGTTGGCCAGGCTAGTCTCAAACTTCTGACATCAGGTGATCCACCTGCCTCAGCCTCCCAAAGTGCTGGAAAAATCCTTTCATGTTTCTGATTTCTCCTTCAAAAAGCATCTTTCCCAATGTAAGCTTGATCAATTTCAGGGAGGTATAATAATCCAGTTGCAACTAATGGAGTATGTTTGAAAGATGTGAACAAAAATCAAATCAATGCGATGCAAGGGGTGATGACCCTATTTTGTTCATAAGCAATGGGAAATAAAACCTACTTCTCTCTTTTGTGAAGTGAATCGAATAAATTGAATAAAGTCATTTTGAATTAACCAATGATAATCTCTTTCTGATGTGGCCATGACATTAGCAGAAATGATAAAAAAAAAAAAAGATTCAATCCAAATTGAAAACCGTTTGAACCAATGAGTATTTTGTTGTCACTGAATTTTCTGTTCTGCAAGAGGATGGCATTCAACTCTGCAGTATACTAAGTAATCACCATAGATTTTTTGTCAAGGTTTTGTCATAATATTGGAGATATGATACAACAAAAAGGGTCAGGGTTCTTAGAACCCATGGCTCTAGATTCAAATTCCCATGGAATCTATATAACTCTAGCCATTGTCATTTACAATTGCTGAGATTTCTGTTGCAGAAATAAAGATAATAGCAACTATTTAGGATAATTCTGAAAGAGGGTGCAAGATCAAATATATATGTCATCATAGATAGAGTATGCAAGATCATATGGAGTTTATATATAGCATATTATACATATAGCACATATCAGGAACTAAATAAGTGGTAAACCCAGCCTTACTCCCTTTTCCTACTTGCAGCCTAACAATAAAAGCTAATGTTAATTAAATACATCTTATGTGCCAAATAATTCACCTTTATTTCACTTATTGCTCAACATAGTGATTACAATCATCTTAAATATTATACTACTTTTCTTTGAATTTCTTATTCTGCATTCACTTTTGCTGTAAAGTAGCTTGTCCAGGGATGCACTGCTATTAAGTGCCAGAGGAATTAGAACTCAGATTTGTCTGATTTTAGGACCCACGTTTTTAACCACACTAAAACTTTTCTGCTTCTCTAACATACTGAAAAGAGACAGAAGGTTTGCTTCAGCAAAATCACTCCTTTCATTACTAAACGAAGTGCTTGCCTGATTCCTGGACTCCATGGATGACCTCCCGGCTCTAAGCAATACTGCTCTGTATTAGCTTTTTGTTGTTGTTGTCTAACAACTTACCACAAAACTGCATGCCTTAAAATACATATTTATCATTTCACAGATTCTGTTCTCCAAGAATCTTGACCTGGCTTATTTGTGTCCTCAGCTTTATAATTTTTCAGAATCCCAAAATCAAGGCATTGACTCAGCGTCTGCAGTCTCATCTGAAGACTCAGCTGGGAAAGAATCTGTTTCCAAGCTTACTCATTGCTTGTTGGCAGCATTAAGTTCCCAATTAGCTAATTGGGGGCCTCAGATCCTCACTGGCTATTGGTGAGAAGCTACTGTTGTGAACTGAATTGTGTCCCTTTACATTTATATGTTGAAGGCCTAACCCTCAAGGTAACTATATTTGAAATAGGGCCTTTAAGGAAGTGATTAAGGTTAAATGAGGTAATAAAGGTAAAAATCTAACCAAATAGGACTGGAGTTCTTATATGGAGGGGAAAACCAGAGATCTCTCTCTCTCCATGCGCACACCAATGAAAGGCTATATAAGCGCAAAGGTCGTATGCCCAGCTGCAACCCAAGGAGAGAGGCTTCACTAGAAACCAACTCTACGGACATCTTGATCCTGGACTTCTGGTTTCTAGACCTGTAAGAAAATAAATTTCTGTTATTTAATCTACCCAGTCTGTGGTATTCTGTTATGGTAGCCTGAGAAGACTAATACAGCTTCCCTTAGCTTTCTGCCATGTAGACTTCTCCAACATGGCAGTTTGCTTCATTAAAACATGCCAGCTGAGAAAGCAATAGAGAATCTGTTAGCAAGACAGAAGTCATAATATTGGAAACGGAATAACAGAAGTGACATCTCCTCCAGGTTATCCCATTCCATTGGTTAAAAGCAAGTTAATCAAAAGGAGATTGCACAAGCCTGTGAATATCAGGAGATAAAGATCATTTGGACCACCTTAGAAGCTGCCTACCACACTACCTGACTCTTAAGAGGCATGCATGAACTTGTTTCTCGCTTTGGACCTGATGGCTAATGGTAACTCTTGAGTGCTAACTAGGTTTCCTGTCCACCTGATTATGCTATTACTCCATCTTTGATTATTTGGAATTACTTTGTGAGGTTATAGGTATACCCTTCCCAGCAGTCTCTTCCTTGAGTTCAAATGTGAAGCAAAATAGAGTTCTGTCTACCAAGAGGATCCCTTTTCACCCATCTTACACATCTTTCTGCTTGAGGGCTTGAACCTGGAAAGGCAAAGTTTAAACATGTTTTTCATCTCCTCTTTTTCTTAACTTTCCTTTTTTCTCCACAATCTGTCAGGACTGGAAATAGCTTATCCTCAGTTTTCTTCCTGTTTGGAAAAGAATTCCACTTTGTATAGCTGTACGATCAAGCTGACAAGGGTTACCGCTTTATATTTTAAATAAAAGAAAGATGATAAGAAAATGAACATAAATCATTTTTATAGACAAACTAGTTTTCACAATTGTCTTTTTGGAGACTTTAAAATTTAGTTGTAGATGGAAAAAAAGAATCTTAACTGTAGTCATGCTGTAATTGCTGTAGTACCCTCCTGGCACTTCCCTAACCCCTGGCCTTGAAGCCATGTCTTGGGGCAATGAAGAAAAAAATACGTATAAGGAAATATAAAGATTGAAAAGGACATAAATATTTTTAAAATATTATTTGTTGCAAGGAGTTTTTTTTAATAGAGAAGGATGAAAAGATTTATAACCTAAAGAATTTGTCTAATTATTTTTTGTACACAAAACTTTAACAAAAGTATGTGTGCAAGGCACAGTTTGGAGCAAAGCCAAACCACTCTAATTCTGGCAACGTAGCAGTACATCTGTTCCCAGGCTAATAAAAAGACTTGTGAAATCATAATTTCATATTTGAATCAATTGCAGTTTCCTAATCAGTGATTAGGAAAAGGAGTGTCAGTATTTTAGTGACACTATTTCAGAAAGTGTCAGAGTACATGGCCTTTCAGGCCACATGGATATAAGCCAGAACCACCAGGCTGCACATTACCTAAAACATTCACAGTCACCTTGGAAGCACAGATGCTGGGGCACCTGACCAACTCAAACTGCATTGCCTTTGCGTCTGCTTTCCTATAGAGACAGAGGCAAACTATGTATGCATTGGCCTACAGTCTCAGTGGGGGTTGGAAGATTTTTTTTGCCAAGAAACAGAATCAGAATGAAAATTATATCTTAGAAAGATCTTTGTAGGATTTATATTAAGAACCTGATCTTTTCACTATCAGTAATACTAAGTTTATAACCTCATTACCAGACTCAAGGCATCCAGCGTTTTGTTGAACCTCTGGAGCACAATTAGGAAATGTCCTTTGGGACCTGAGTTATTAGTGAGTATGACATACAGATCTGTGCAATAAGGATCAGAAATTATGAATCTGCTTATACTATAGTATGGGCATGTCACATATATTATTATTCTGTGTTTGCATCCATGAATGCAGAACTCAATAAAATAGAATTGTCTTTCCTAAGATTTCAAGAACACATCTGTGTGCTATTTCAGACTGTGCCAACTGTATCATACACACATACATTTTTTTCAACCATTCAAGATTCAACAGAAATTTACTGAGTAGTTACTACATTTTAGGAGCTATTGAGGGTAACAAAAACTTAGACACTTATGTACTGGATGGTGATTCCAGCATAACAATAATAGAGATTTTCTACTTCTTCCTTCAAAACATGATTTCCTACAAGGTAAGTTCATTAAGCTTTGAGCAAATTATTTGCCAAGAAAGAAAAGACCTCTAATAATGGAGTATTTTCTAGTAGCAGAATTTATAAAATTATATAATGTTGGTTAACGAGGCAGATATTTCTACAAAAAGTTATCTGATCTTACAATGTCTTAGAATTGGGAAAGATTTTAAAAACCATTTAGTTTATCTCTTTAGAAGGCAGAATTCAGTAGACCATATGAAATTCAATGAGAAGGATTAGGCTTGTTTTGTTTAGTTTCAAGGTATTCATTCGGCCCAGAATTGACACAGTTGAAACAAAATCATATTTGATCTACTATTTCCCATCCAAAAGTATTTTCCTTTAGGCCCACAAAATGATAAGAAGGTAGGAGGGAAAAAAGCCATACAATGGGGCTAAGTAAGACCTCACCTGATATAACAACATACAAAGGAAAGAGGTTTTAGCAAATGTTATCCAAAGATAGCCATCGTCAGTCCCTTTCCTTCTTATGTGCACATGTTGCCTTTCACATGAAAGGGCATATTAAAAGGTGTATCCCCTTCCCTTAGATGGAGAGTAGGCTTAGTGACTTACTTGAATAATAGATCTTGGTGAAAATGATGTCTGGGACTTCTCAAGTCAAGTCATGAGATGCTTTGAAACTTCCGCCTTGTTGGCAAACTCTTGGAAGGCTCGCTCATGGATTCTTGCTCAGGCCAGGTGCAATGGCTCATGCCTGTAATCAGCACTTTGGGAGGCCGAGGTGGGCAGATCACCTGAGGTCAGGAGTTTGAGACCAGCCTGGTCACCATGGCAAAACCCCATCTCTACTAAAAAAAAAAAAAAAAAAAAAAAAATTGGTTCTTGCTCTTGAAACTCAAACACCATGCTTACAGAAGCCCAAGTCACATATAAAGAACATGTGTACTTTTCATAATTAAGTGCCTAACTAAACATCCAAAAAGCAGCCAATATCAACTAGGTCAGTTTTCAGATAATTCCAGTACCAGCATCATTTGACAAACACCATATGAAATACCCCAAGCAAGAAATGCTACATTGAGGCCAGTCAACCCAGAGAACCTCAGAATATAATGACATGTTATTTTAAGCCACTAAATTTTGATGTTGTTATGTAGTCCCAGCTGTGTACATCCTAGGCCTAATCAGTAACTTAGGATTAAATCAGAAGACTTAGTCCGTCTCATGGAATCTCACAGAATCTATTGAACATTGCTCTCTGAGAAGCTAAACTAGGTGATTCTTAAAGTCTCTTTCAACTCTTAAGATTCTTTTAATAAATATGATTTTCTGTAGAAATATTATAATATCAGAATAAATGACCACTGGTCTTGAAGTTTAGATTTGTTGCTGATGTGTCAAATGTTTAAAAATGTAATTAATTGTAATTGAAAACCTCTTCTCAAATTTAACAAAATATTTCTAACAAATATAAATATCCCAACACTCTGCCTAGACCCCAAACACCATAACATATATCATTTATGTACAGCAAGACTATGAAATCATGGTTTCTAGTACAATGAAAGACAAATTTGGACATTGAGCAAAATTATTGTATGTAGTCAACAGTTTTTATTCATTTTCCCTTTCCTATAAAACCCAGAATTCTGAAAGCCAGAAAATCAGTGTTTCATATCTTGATAGCTTTTGAGTCACCACCTTCTTTTTTCTGACATACTTGCCTCTTGCTGTTTTTAAAGAAAGCGGCATATATAGGATACTTTGTACTCAGAGCTGGATTAAAATCTCAGTTGTAAAACATAGTTGTATGATTTTAAGTAAAATGTTTTTTAAACTTCTTTTGGCATCATGGTTTTCATCTAAAGTAGGAATTAAATATTCTGTCTCCAATGCATTTTGTTAATTCTGATTTTTAGTTTGTTATCAATAAAGCTGTTTATCGTCTTATAAAAAGCGGGCATTATGGTAAGACTATTGAGTGAATGAGACTGGCAATCCAAATGGAAATAACATGATATTTTTATTGTATCCCTCAAAGACACCATCTCATGATATTGTCCTTTGTCACTGCTGTCTTGCTAAATTTTCTTCCCTTTACCTACTTGTTTTTCTCATCATAGCATTCTGCCCAAATTCTAGAATCAACTAGCATTACTGGCTGAATTAATAACCATTTTACCTTCTGAAAGTTTTGCCAATGATTATTTTTTTCCACCTCTATATTATCAGGACTTTACATGTTGCTTAGGCCAGAATAGGTGCGAAATGAGTATTTTTTAGAATAAGTGAATGAGATGCAAGTGTGACAAAGACGTGACTAAATTACCTATTTGTTCCTCATTGTGAATTAAATGAGATAATTTATTAAATAATTCCAGTTCTAATTTTAGCACATATTTGAAGATGTCAGAAGGTATTTGTTTCCTTATTGACTCTTTAGTTCCTTTTAAATGAATGCTGTTTTTTCTATTTAAGAAATTATAGCAATAAAGAAAAAGTTTTGGGAAAAGGGGACTTCCTGATACTTCTAAAATATACCATCTGGGGAGTCACCTAATTTCTTATGGGATGAAAAAAAAATTAAAAACTTCTTACAGGGTAACAGTATTTAGTTTTCTGGGCAAAAGGATTCTGTGAATACAGTATTCTGTGATTCCATATCCCTTTTGCCACTTTTGCTTGCATTCACTAGTAATTTTCAGAATAGTGAGTATTGTTCAAATTCTAGAATATTTTTCCTCAGGAAAAGACAACAATTATATAACAGCATGGCATTCTCAATTTTTGGAATAAAATACTGAAAAATAAACTGCATCTTCTTAGGGTTGTTAATTCCATTTTAATTTCTATTGTCAGGATACTTGAACTTCACTGTGAGATCAAGCTAGTATTGTGGGTGGTTGTTGGAGGCCGAAAGAGTGAGGGTCGTGATCAACTCAGTGTACCACTGGAGGCTATATGAATAAACAGCAAACTGTTTGTCATAAATGCAGAATGTTGGCAAACTGACAAACTGCATCTGCCACCCAGAAGGAATGCTGAAGGCAGTCACACCCCAAGCGCAGTGTTTCTTGTGATTGGGTACATCTGAAGCCTGTTAGTAATAATATGAACCTGTTATCAATTAAGCTGCTGACCAATCGTTACCTCCTCCTCCCTGCTCTTGCTACCCAATAAATAGGAAGGGCTGCAGAAGTTCTGGGGCTGCCATTGATCACTAGAAGCAGGGAGCTCTCTTCTTCCCTGGTTCCCCTTCCTTTAAAACAGTTTCTTTTGTCTTAAGTTTTCATTTCTCTGTTTGTCCCTTTGTTCCATTTGTTTAGTCTCATAGTGATGCGGTGAAGGTCTCAAGTAGTAACAATAATAACTGTGGTAATGTCGTCTCAAGTAGTAACAGTAGTGACTGTCATAGTGAGAGTCTCTAGTAGTAACTCTTGTAGTGATGATCTCAAGTAACAGTGCAGTATGCCACAGGTGGTAGTTAAGATCTTTTGTTTTTAGGAACAGAGATTTCTGCAAGGGACGGTCTTTTTTTCTTGTTCTCTCTCTCTTTTCAGCCATAGCTTGTCTCTGGTAGAATTTTTGCCTTTAGAAAAATTGTGTTCCCCCATACCAGAGTTCCTTCTCGAAAAATTTAGATTCAACTATGCTTCTGGAATCTTTGCCAAAGACACAAAAGTGTTGTTTGGATTCAGATCATCTCCTTTGATTTTTTTTTTTTTTTTTTTTTTTTTTTTTTTGAGACGGAGTCTTGCTCTGTCGCCCAGGCTGGAGTGCAGTGGCCGGATCTCAGCTCACTGCAAGCCCCGCCTCCCGGGTTTACACCATTCTCCTGCCTCAGCCTCCCCAGTAGCTGGGACTACACATGCCCGCCACCTCGCCCGGCTAGTTTTTTTGTATTTTTTAGTAGAGACGGGGTTTCACCATGTTAGCCAGGATGGTCTGGATCTCCTGACCTCGTGATCCGCCCGTCTCGGCCTCCCACAGTGCTGGGATTACAGGTTTGAGCCACCGCGCCCGGCCTCCATTGATTTTTAAATTTTCTCATTTGATTCACTGTTGTCCTTGCACAGCTTTGAAAATGATCTAAGGTAGCTTGCAAAAGTGCAAAAAATTGATAAACTGAATGATTGTATGTAACTTTACCATTTTTCCTTGCATGGCACCATTAAAGACTCAGATACGGGGAATTCAGTGGGAGTTGGTGGGAAAAATATGCTATTTCCTATGTTTGGCATCTAATACTGGTCATTTTCATTAGCACATATTTAGTGTGATAGCAATTTATAGACAGAAATGGGATGGGCACACATGTCCTTCCTGTTTTAGTAGATCCACCCTATAAGCCTGGTTATGATACAACACTCAGGGCTTCCAGGATTTTTCTCTTAGACTTTGTCTTAATATATTATCGATGAATTTGAGGCAATCATTTCACAAGCTTGTACTAGGTAGAATTCTGTCATCTAGGAAGAGACCCTTTGAAGAAACCGGCCCTAGAATGTTTATTTTACAACACAGGAAAACTCTAAATATTAGCATTACGTTTAATGTTCCTTTGCAGCCCCTAATCTCTTGAGCCAGCTTACTCCCATAAACAGCTGTAGGGAAGTCTAGATGAGACTGGTACACAATGAATTTTAGACAAAGAATTGTAAAGATCCCCCCTCCAAATAAAACAAATATTATTCATGTAGAACAGGACTGCTGTTCGATAAAGATTACTGAAGCAGAAAATAAGCAAGGACTCAGCATTTTTTGAAACTAGCTGATATGTGTACTGTATGCTTTCATTATCACAAAGAAAGAGAAAAGGTTATTTCCATTTTTGCAGAGTACTAACCTCTTTACCTCTGGCCCAAATCAAGCTTGGAAAATAGAAAAATCAATTTATAAAAATAAACATAAACCCTTTTATATTTTCTCTATTGGGCTGAGCCAGCAAGATGGAATGAAGAATATTACGTGTGTGTGTGTGTGTGTGTGTATATACACACACTACCCTTAAGTTACACAATGCGTACATGAATTTTCTAACTTAAAATGCACGTATGTCAGAAATATATACTTAAGACTGATATGTCACTATGTCTATAAAATTCATACTTTGTAATGTATTTAAACTGACATCTATCTAGAACATTGTCAGTAAACATACCATTTTTTCTTGGCAACATGTTCCATCTCTGCTTCTGGAACTCTACAGGCATGACAACACTTTCTGAAAAGCAATGAGAAATGCACATGTGAAAGTGCTGTAAACCTGGCAAATCAAATAAAGACAATAAAACTAATGAGAAGGTGCCAGAAAGGTAACTGGGTTTTGAGTCTTCCGTGTTTTCCCTTCAATAAAAGAGTCAGCATACTGTATTCTAAGTTGCTTTGAATTGAAGCACAGCATTTTTCTTTCCTTTCTGGATAAATCCTGATTGCTGTTTTCTTTTTTCTAAATCAAACCTTTCTCAGGCTCATTTGAAAAATTTGTTCTGGCAAGAACTGCCTCCCTTTTCAATAATCAGAGGCAACATTTTTATAGAGCTTTCTACTGCCTCTGCGTGAGTAAAATTTTTCATAAAAATATTTTTATGAAAATATATAAAATACACAAAGGTAAGAAACATACGTCTTGATGACAGAGAGAAGAGTAGAGACTGTGGACTTGTTTTCTTTGCTCACTCTGCAAAGTTAAGTAGGTTCTGTTTGCACACAAATAGCTAAATAAATGAAATATTTTCCCCTACATACTCCCATTATTATCAGAGTATTACATACAGAAGTAACACTACAGGTAGCTAATATACTGTACAACTCAGGAAACACTGAAATCTCTACATATGTGTAAGTGAATATATGATCCATCTATAATCTATAACTTAAGGCTAAGGAGAATGTTGGCTTTTGTCCACACAAGAAAAGAAATATTAGAGAGCATATGAATTATGGTTCTATCTGTGTGCCTTACCCTCCCCAATAAACAGATGTTTACTGAACATTTATGTGCCAGGAAGTGTGGTGATTATGTGTCCAGAATTGGTGGGTGCTTGGTCTTGCTGACTTCAAGAATGAAGCTGTGGACCCATGTAGTGAGTGTTACAGTTCTTAAAGATGGTGTGTCCAGAGTTTTTTCCTTCTGGTGGGCTCCTGGTCTCACTGACTTCAGGAATGAAGCTGCAGACCTTCATGGTGTTACAGCTCATAAAGGCGGCAGGGATCCAAAGAGCCAGCAGCAGCAAGATTTACTGTGAAGAGGGAAAGAACAAAGCTTCCCTAGTGTGGAATGGGACCCAAGCAGGTTGCCACTGCTCTCTTGGGCAGCTTGCTTTTATTCCCTTATCTGACTCCACTCACATCCTGCTGATTGGTCCATTTTACAGAGAGCTGATTGGCCCATTTTACAGAGCGGTGATTGGTCTGTTTTCATAGGGTACTGACTGGTGTGTTTACAAACCTTGAGCTAGACACAGAGTGCTGATTGGTGCATTTACAGTCCTTTAGACAAAAGTTCTCCAGCTACCCATTAGCTAGACACAGAGCACTGATTGGTACATTTACAAACCTTGAGCTAGACACAGGATGCTGATTGGTACATTTACAATCCTCCATAAAAGTTCTCCAAGTCCCCACCCAACTCAGGAGTCCAGCTGGCTTCCCCTACTGGATCCCGCTCTGGGGCCCTGGGTGGAGCTGCCCGCCAGTCCCATATGGCTCGCCCGCACTTCTCAGACCTTGGGCGCTCCATAGGACCCGGAGCTGCAGAGCAGGGGACAGCGCCTGTCCAGGAGGCTCAGCCTGCCAGGGGCCCACGTAGGAGGCGGGGCTCCTGGGCATGGTGAGCTGCAGGTCCCACCGGCCGCGACAGAGGCCCTGTGAGAATTCCATTGCAGGGCACAGCGGGTGGCAGTGCTGGGGGGACCTCGAGCACCCTCTGCAGCTGCTGGCCCTTTCACTGCCAGGGGCCAGCGGCCCCCCACCCGCCAGTGGGGGCCGCCAAGCCAGCACCCACCCTGAACTTGCGCTGGCCTGCTAGCGCAACCCGGGTTCCCGCCCGGGCCTCTCTCTCCACACCTCCCAGCAAGCAGAGGGAGCCGGCTCCGGCCTCCACCAGCCTAGAGTGGGGCTCCCACAGTGCAGCAGTGGGCTGAAGGGCTCCTCAAGCGCAACCAGAGTGGACACCTAGACTGAGGAGGTGCCAAGACCAAGTAAGGGCTGCTAGCACGTAGTCACCTCTCAATTACAATAGTGAGCAGAAGGAGTTTGATCTTTGCTTTCAGGAAGCTTACAAACAATGGTAGTATCTTACTTTAAAGGATTATAACCTTGTTAGAACTCTAACAGGCAACAAAAAGTGGAAAGATTTTATTATTTTATTTTATTTTACTTTTTGAGACGAAGTCTCGCTCTGGTCGCCCAGGCTGGAGTGCAGAGGCGCAGTCTTGGCTCACTGCAAGCTCTGCCTCCCAGGTTCAAGCCATTCTCCCGACTCTGCCTCTGCTGGGACTAAAGGCGCCTGCCACCATGTCCTGTTAATTTTGTTTTTGTATTTTTAGTAGAGAAGGGGTTTCACCATGTTAGCCAGGATGGTCTCAATCCCCTGACCTCATGATCCGCCCGCCTTGGCCTTCCAAAGTGCTGGGATTACAGGCGTGAGCCACCGCGCCTGGCCACATTTTGTAATTTTAATGTGCACTCATGTCAACTCGTAGCTTGTCAAAGATAAACGAAGCTGAACACTAAGTAGTAAGAATAGATTTTAATCTGTAATAACTATTGCAGTAGGGAAATGAGTCCAGCATGAACTGAACTCAACTTTGGCTTGCATAGAGGTAAATGCATATTTTAAAAGGAAAATTAAGGAGTAGAAAGTGGGGCAAGTAGGGGCTTAGCAGAGCTAGGGAAGTGAAAAATGACACAGAATCGATCAGTGTAAATGCCATTAGACAAGCAATATCTACTAGTGGCAATAATCAAGGACAGGATTCATCGTTTCACAAAGAATGGAACACAGAGGCCCCAGTCTGCATCCTCAAGTGTTGGCTGGAACAAACAGTAAAAATTTTTTGGCAGCCTTGAGTTTTCTTAGCAGGCAATTTAAGGGTCATATTAGGGAGGTGGTCTTGAGCTGTTAGAAACTGTGTTAGTGTTTATTCAAGTCTTTGTAGGCCAAAGTTGAGGCTTAGTTGAGAAGAGGGCTCAAAGAAGTCTGGCTGGAGTTTGGTCAAGGAGAGAATCTTTGTCAAACTTTGCATGTAAGAGAGGTCACCTTTCTCAGTTTTCAGCTGAACAAAAGTAGATAAATTAGTACCTCTCTGAGTCCCAGTTTTCTCATCTGTACAGAAAGGCTAGTAGTATCTACCTAAGGGATTATTCTGAGGAAAACGTCATCATGTATTTGAAAATTTAGGATTATTTATTGATGGAAAAATACGTGGATGTTCTATGTATTTCCCTGCCTTTCTGCTCTGCCAATGGTAGTCTGTAGGGCATTTTTTCTTTTAAGCATAACCAAAGGCAGAAACAAATAAATACTCAAGAAAACATTTGCCCTAAGGTCTAAATAAAAAGAATTGAAATGAATGTAAGGTTGCAAAGTAAGTGTTTCTATCTCAAAGGCTACATAACAATGAGCCTGAGAGAAGGGGAAGACAAGATGAATGTCTCTGAGTGATCTGACTCCTTCATGAGAGAGAGGTGAAAATAATCTTTTGTCAGAGGATAAGGGAAAAGCATGGAAGGAAAGCAGGGCTCCTGAGCTATCCTCCAATATGGGATGCTTCCTCCATTTCCCGCAGGCAGCACTACCATGCACGGGTCTCAGATGCCTGTGAATTCCCTTTAACTGAGGGTGGTGGAATGAAATGTTTTGTTTTGTTTTGAAAAATGAAGACATGAAAAGAACCCTCATCTCCTAACCAAGATGGAATTTAGAATTTCTATATAAACTGAGGCAGTAAGGCCATACAACAAATGTTATAACTAAATTACTGAATACATAGTAAAATATAATTAATATGTTAATATTGTTTCAGACTAGTGTGTTTCTCTGCTTCCCCACTCCTAACTCAGTCAACACTCTGTGTACTTGTTTACCCCAACCCTTCACAAGTCAAGTATGACCAGGAGCACAGTTCGCAAATATGCTGCTTGTTCTTCCCTGTTGAGGACATCTGCCATATTTGCTCTCCACTGTGTCATCAATGTTCTCACATGAATGGGCCACAGCATGGGTGAGCCATTTGGTGCTTCCCTTCTCAGTGATCATGGAGGTATGTGGAACATTCAATTTAGCAGTAGCCATCCCTGCCTCTTACAGAGACTGCTAACATGAACAGATGGACCATTCCACAACCCAGCTGGCCCGCCCTATACAGATATAGCTTAAAAGAATTCTTCTTGGAAATGGTCATGCCTTGCTTTCTGTAAAACTTTGTTTCAGGTAGGAAACCGCTTCAATCTAAAAGACAGAACCTTCCAACAGCACTGGTAACTAGTCACATTGATTTCTCTTTCTTCTGAGGACAGAACCACCATCTGTTTCATGTCACAAATATCATATGAGAGAGAATATACAAAAGGAAAAAATATATATCTATATACACACACACAAACACACAATGTATGTGTAGTTTAAATACCCAGAGGTTTCAGTCTTCATCAAAATACTGTTATTTGCCATTCTCTTTGATTCGGCCTCTGTTTTACGAAATGCCTTTTGAAATTTCTGCTCATTTGAAAAGTTTTATTCTTATGAGGTCTAAGCTTAAATATCTTGTGTTTCTTCCTTAAAGGGAGACAAGGGTGGGGAAGAAAGCTACAGAGTTCAATCAGGAAATATTTTGTAGACAAAAATATTTCAAAAAAAAATCAGACTTTGAACTCCTCAGCATTGGTTGGTCTGAATAAAGCACAAAGCTTTTGTTGACTTCTATTTGCCAACTCACATAAGGACTTTGTAATGACATTCTTTCAAACCCATCTGGTGATTTAACCATGACTGTTGAAAAGCTTCAGTTAAAATTCTGAAGAAGAGATATAAACTGCTGTCATAGGACACTATCAGCTAGTTCATTTTTTTTTTTTTTCTGCACACTTTTGGGCAGAACTTAATATAATAAAACTTGGTAGAAATCAGTTCTTTAAAAAGTAGCTTTATAATTGCTTAAACTGGATAATCTCACTTCCTGTCTTTTGCTTCCAGGTCTTATTCCAGCCCTAAAACAGACTTGTAGAGATTAGATTAATCCTTTCAGAGGTAAAATTAAATGTCGGGCAGGGCTGGAATTGTATATACAAATAATGTTATGGGATTCTGTAACTGAGCTTCCTCTGAGTTTCATCTTGAAACACAAGAAAGAACATAATAGTCCAATAAAACAAATGATAAAGAATGAGCCACAATGCTTTTCTCTCCAAATTTCCAGGTTGGAGAACCAATAGTGCTAGTATAGTTGTTAATCTGGCCCTGTTCCACACCAGCTTTGGGACTTCGGAAATATCAGTTATTCTTCATAGTCTTTATTGTTAAATTATGTGATTCATAAAGTTCATAAATATGAGGAAAGAATTTAAGTAATGCAATACTTAGAGGAAAAAATTCAGTTGAGCCTGAAATCTGAAGATCTTAGCTCTTCAAGTCATAAGTTTAGGATTGACACCCATATAGAGAAGGATATCTCAGGTTAACAAATTTAAATGGATATTAAAATTTTAATTTTTACTTAAAGAATCTTTTTTTAGTACAAAACTTTCATTATCCAATACTCTCCATACTTTTAGATAATTTTTACTTTTACTTTAAGAGTAACTATTGGATGTCTATAATTTATTTCTTTTCAACTAAGCTGATAATTCTTTGAGATCAGAAGGCAAAGCACGTTTATCTTTATATTCTCAGCAAGTAGTACAGTACAGCAGGGCCTCTGTATCTGTGGGTTCTGCATCTGTGGATTCACTCTAACATAGATTGAAAATATTTGGAAACAAAAGGATGACTGTGTCTGAATGGAACATGTACAGGCTTATTTTCTTCTTTTTATTATTTCTTAAGCAATAGAACAATTATTGACATAGCACTTATATTAGGCATTATAAGTAATCTAGAGATAATTTTAAGTGTACTGGAGGATGTGCATAGGCTATATGCAAATACTGTACAACTTCATATCAGGGACTTGAGCATCTGTGAATTTTGTTATCTGCAGGGGGTCCTGAAACCAATCCTCCATGGATACCTGGAGACAATTGTATCTGGTAGGTAGCAAGGACACAATATTTATTTAATTCAACCATCCACAGATGCTTGTGGAAACAATTTGTTCACAAGACATACTGGGAATAGAAGCCAATGCAAGACAAAGGCCCTTCCTTAAAATAACTTACAGAATAAAACACAGCAAGATTTTATTAAAATACCATGAAACAATTATCTGAACCTGTTTATGGTTTTAGTATTTTTATTATTCTTCTGACTCTGTCCTTATTTAGATCATCTTTTAATATTTAATAATGCTACATGTGCTGTTCATGAGGTAGCCTTTTGTGTTCCCTTTTTTCTATTATTTACTGTTATCTCTACTCTTTCATGCACCAGTTTCTTCATACCACTTCTTTTTTGCCATCCTGACTTGTCCCTGACTTGCCATACTTAATATATTAACTCCCCTCTTTATGCTTTTTCATTTATCTACTTATCTGTTCTTCTCTCCTTATCTCTATTTCTCTCCACATCCATCCTCACACCAAATACTGCATTTTGAAAACAATTTCTGAAATTATTTTTTTTCTGTAAGAAAATCTGCAATTAAACCAAACACTAGACGTTAAGGAAAATGCATTAATCATAGTAACCTCTTTTTTAGATTGAAAGCTTCAGGAATAACTGTTCTACCTGAGTAATTTAGTAAGGTAATTAGAAGTCTCTGGGTTTAAGATTTCAGATTGCCACTTCATTTTCCATTTCTTGATACCCTTTGTTCATCTCTGCTAGTCTGCTGCTTCTGGCCACCTGCTCCAGTTTTATAAAGCCTACATCTTCTACTCCTTTCAGGTGCACACATTTCTGATTTCTAAACAAGTAACTTTTATTTCTTATTTTCATAATCATAACTTTTTCAGAGTTATGT
The DNA here is from genome assembly GCF_002776525.5 of Piliocolobus tephrosceles. Classification (NCBI taxonomy): domain Eukaryota; kingdom Metazoa; phylum Chordata; class Mammalia; order Primates; family Cercopithecidae; genus Piliocolobus; species Piliocolobus tephrosceles. The sequence continues at coordinate 147,061,226 of NC_045435.1, read as the reverse complement.
CCTTGGAATGGACTGAATTGTGTCCATTCCACAAATCCATATATTGAAGCCTTAACCCACAATGTGACTTAGTATTTGGAGACAGGGTCTTTAGGAAATAATTTTGATGAGATGAGGTCATAAGGGTGGAGTCCTAATCCACATAAAAAGAGGAAGAGACATCAGAACACTCTTTTTCTGCCATATGGGAACACAAGAAGGCAGCTGTCTGCAATCCAGAAGAAGACCCCTCACCAGAAACTGACCCTTGGACTTTCCAGACCAAGAAACTATGAGAAAATACATTTCTGTTAAGTTACCCAGTTGATGGTGTTTTGCTATTGCAGCCTGAGCTGACCAGTGCAGTTATTTTTTCTGGATTTTCTGACTACTTTGTAATTTTTATATCTTGGAATAATGTTGTTGTGGCACTTTCCCCTCATTTTAAAAATATTTGAAAATTAATCCTCATCTGGAGATTAGTTGCCCTTGAGTAAGTTTATTGCCCTTTCTCTGATGCGGAGGTTGGAGGCTATATTAATATGCGGAGTCCTTAGCTCACTTACAGTATGTCATCACTTGTGCTACTCAATTTAATTTCATCTGAAATGAAATTGGTGAATATCCTTCCAAACTCTTGTGAAACAATTTTAGTGGAGATGAATTAAGTTGAATAACATACACACAACAGACTTACTGAGATAGGACACAGAAAGGACAACAGTCTGGCCTTCCCACAGAGACACTAATTGACTTTCAAAGTAGATTCCTGCATTTCTCTTTTCCTAAGTTCCTCCTGACTATTTTAATGGATAATTTGTTGCAAATGATAATAGTAATGAGTCTTAGTCTATTTGTGTTCCTATAGAAGAATATCACAGGCTGGGTAATTTATAAAGAAAAAAGATTTATTTGGCTCAGGGTTCTGCAGATTGTACAAGAACCATGGCACCAGCATCTAACTCTGTTAAGGGGTTCAGGCTGCTTCCACTCATGGCGGAAGGTGAAGGGAATCTGGCCTATGTAGAGATCACATAAGAGAGAGAGGGAGGAGGTGCCAGGCTCATTTTAACAACCAGCTGTTATGGGAACGAAAAGAATGAAAATTCCGTCATTACCACGAGGACTGCACCAAGTCACTCATGAGAGATCCATCTCCATGACCCAAACGTTTCCCATTAGTCCTCACCTGCTACATTGGGGATCAAATTTCAACATGAAGTTTGCAGGACAAACATCCAAACTATGGCAATAAGTTAATATTCATTGGTGCTTATTATTTGACAAGCACTGTTAAATGCTTTAAAAGCAGTACAGTATACAATTCTCATAATAATTCGATATGAGCCACATTGATAATATTATTACTAGTCCCATTTTATAAATGAGAAAACTGAGGCATACAAAGGTTTCATAATTTTATCTAACTCACACAATTAACAAATGACAGAGCTGGGATTTGACCCTCATGGGTCTGACTCCAGAATCTATCATTTTAATCAATGTCTTAAATAGCGAACAATTTTCACTTAATGCCAGCTTAAACAAAATATTTCAATCAGGTATAATGCTACCATAGACCCTTTCTCCCTGTTTCATGGTAAAATACAAAATATAACAAGGGGCTGTTTTGACATAAACAATAAATACATCTTCAGTTGATGCCTTCAAGGTTAGAAGTGTACAAGAAGAAACTAAAGCTGCAAAGTTAGGACTAGCTAAGCTGCCACAGATTTCTTTCAAAGGAACAAGCCAGTTTGTCCACAGTGCTAGTTTTTCTGGCATAATCATTGACTGCTAGATGCCAGCATTAAAGCAGGTTGAGGAGAATGGTGTTAGTTTTTACTGACATCATTCTTCTCCACTCCATGGAGGGCAATCTCTTTTCCTTTGAAAGACAATGCAAAGCTTCCACTCAGGTTTATGTCCTGTTTCCAATTTACTTTCCACGTCTCTGTTGGTTGAAAAAGTAAACATAATCTTTGAAGTTTAATAACTGTAATTTTGTTTCTTTCACTGTGAATTGTTTCCTAATGAAAACAGAAAGAATATAAGTTTTGTATCTTTCAGAAAATGCAACTTTCCAAACTTGGAACAACTTTCTTACAAAGCCACATACTTCCTTCCAGATTACTTTCCCTTCTATTATTTCTTTATAGAAAAGAAAAAAAGTGTTTTCACAGAAATTTCTGTTTGATTACAATTTGCTGATCACCTTGTATGTGCCAAATGCAGTGCTAAGTGGATGAGGCACTGGTTTTCAGTGAATCACAGCCAGTTTGAACTTTACTTTCATTGCTTCCTAGTTGAGAGCTCCTGGATATGTTACTTAATCTATCTCTGAACCTCTAATTTATCACTTCTAAAACATAGACTGAAAGACCTTCTTTTAAGTGTGCTGCCAAATAAAACAAGATATGGGTAAAGATCTGGGCACATAGCAGGAATTCAGTAAATGTCATTTATTTTTCTCCTCTCTCCCATGCCCTATGCTACTGGGATATTTTATAGTAAAAAATACAAAATTGTCTAATGTTAACATGTGAAAAATAAATGATGATTCTCATTTAGTGAGACCGGAAAGATATATATTCAAAACAAATGAGTTTTCTACAGAATTGCAATTAGGAAATATTCATTCTCTCTGCAAATTTGACCAAAAAAGTAGCCATTCCCATTATATACATAAAATGTAAAAATATACATGTTAGTGTAAGAATAGCAAAATTGGCTTTTAAAAAGTTGAGCTAAAGCAATTTTTTTCACTGACTATATAAAGACACATTTCATCCAGAAGAGTTACATAAGGCAAGCACCATTTTTTGGTTGTATACCCAAAGCAATTTCTCTTCTTTTTCTTCTTAAGAAAATTTTTCTGTTTTCCCTGCTGCTGTAGCCTAACTGTAATGTTTTAACAACCCATTCAGTTCTTACAGGATTTCATCATATTCCAGTTGACACTAGCTGTTCTGAGGAGTCCCAGGGGCTCACTTTGATTCCCAATACATAACCTGAGTTTGGCAAGTCTAGTTTAACAATGTCCACATCAATCTAAGAATTAAAAGGAATCTGAGGGTGTTACATCAAAAATAGTTTTCACTTAGGCAAGGAGATGAAGATGAAATGAAGGAAGGCTAACAGGTTGTACGCTTTTCCAGAAGATGCAGTGAATCCCACAACAGAGCACTTGTGTCACATAGAATCCTCATCGAGCAAGTTATCTACCCAAGGGAAAAAGCGCTACAAGTTTCTGTTAGGAAGATTCATTTGCTATTTGTTGGTGGAATTTTCAGCCTTCTCAGTGAAACTTTTAGCTGGTTAAATACATGGCATACTGGAAGAAGCTGAAAAAAAGTAAGGGTCAAAATTTCTAGTTAAGTTTTTTAACCTCTCCTCTCATTCATAACATTATTTTGACTCAGTTTTCTCATCTGTAAACTGGCCAAACTAAAATCAGTCCTTCCTACTATAGCCCTATGGGTATCAAAGGAGATAATAAATGAGATAAAGAATGTGAATGAATTAAAAGAGTTGTAGCGTATTCTACAAATATGGGTTGTACAATGGTTTTCATATGATAACATAAGTTTTGCATTCAGATAAATGTGGAGGACAAAAAATATCTTTGCCTGAGGAATAACTGTGTGAGAAAAATAATATCATAAGGTATGTTAAGAGTGTGATGAATAGAAGAGTGTATGTCAATGTATACATGGAAGAGATGAAGTTAATCAGTAATGTCAATACTGGACTTTGAGGTGTCTGAGTGCTAGATAAGATAACAGGATTCTATACTGTAGATGACGGGGCATCATGCTATGCTTTTGGGCAAAGAATAGGAAGACTAAAACTTGGTAACGAAACTGGAAGCTTAGAAGGTTGATGAGAAGGAGTAAGCCTGGTTCCAGAGTTCAGGTGGTAAATAATAGGGATAGATAAATGATGACTTATATTATGATTTCAGTAGTAAGGATGAAAAGAGATAGGTGAGATATATTCTAAAAAAACCATCCCATTTTTGGTCAACTTTGATCTAGGAGCCTATACGTCCTGTTCACCACTGTATTTCAATGCCTCAATCAATACCCAGCACATCTGTCCTCAATGACTAATAATGAATGGTTGTTTAATAATGAATTAGAATGAAAGTGAGGACATGAAGAGAACAAAAGGAGATCCTGAGATGCTTATCTTGAGTGATCCAGAAAAGTACTGGTATAACTGATAATCTGTACAGTTAGTAATTTTGAAAGAGCAACTAGCTTTTGGAAAAGGACAGTTCAATATTATATACATTACGGTTTGCATATCAATAAGACATCAAGATAGAGCTGTTAAGAAAGTGGTTGAAGGTGCCAAATAGAAGAAGCTTGAGAGAGAAATTTGAGATTTGAGATGTAGAGGACACTTGGTAAGATGATAGATGGAGTCCACAAAAATCTTTTCCACATGCTTGGAATTCACACACATGTACTCAACCAAAAGGTTGGCAGAGACTTTTAAGTGACTTGAATAAGACTAGTTCCTGCTCCTGCCCCAGACCTACCTAGATCTTCTGAAAATGCCTCCAAAAGAAATGCAGTACTGACCTCAAACTTTCTTGAGGAGATGATTAAAGGGGATTACATTTGTCTACAGATAATAGAACTTCCTCAAAAACTTGTTTTCATCCATCTCTTTCCCAAGCCCCACATAGCCCAATCATAGTTCCAGTTTCTTTCCTCTTTCTCATATGCCTTTCTCCTGACAACATTTTCAGTTCTGAGGCCTTTTCTCTCCTTCTCCTTCCCTACTGCCACCTCCCAAACTCTATGACTCTTCTTTAGTTTTTCAGCATTACAAAGAATAGCACCAAGTTTGGTGCCACAAACAAAGGATCCTTTATCTTTATAGAAATGAAAAAGTGAGAGGGTTGTAAATATTTACAGTTCAATACTGTTTTTCTTGTCATGATTTAAAATTCTACAATGGCACTTTCATCCTGCTCTATGCTGTGGTAAGAACAAAAAGAAAGCAATGCGAAGACCATTCAAAGTTCAGAGCTTTGTCAAGAAAATGGCTTTGTTTTGAAGCCAAAGCATCATGCATGATGTTCTTTAGTAAAACACAGTAATATGACTGCTTTGTCTTCAAGAACTCCTTCATAATCTCACCTCTAGTTTCTGAAATTCTGGAATTAACATCTAATGTTGTAATGGCTACAGTTAATGCTATTCTTTGCTGCCTCAATTCAAACCCATACCCAACAGCTCCAATTCTTCATGATAGCTAATGATTATGACAAGTGAATAAATGTCAATAAAATATAAGTAATACATAAACTATTAGGGATTTTTTTGAGGGGCTAACTTTTCATTGTTTGGAGCTACCAGGGTCTGGTGCTAAGAAGTTTGTCACCCCAGAGTCAGTGCTTTGACCTTTGATTCAGGAGTTCTTCCCTCCCTCCCTCCCTCCCTCCCTTCCTTCCTTCCTTCCTCTTTCTTTCTTTCTCTCTCTCATTCATTCTTCCTTCAATGTTATCATTGTCATTTGTGGTCTGAAGTTTCCTTTCAAAAATAATAGTAAGTGCATATAATACAATGTATAGTATTATAAAAGAAAATCAATTATATTTAAATACAGTTATAACAATATTTTAAAAGTTTGTCATATACTAACATATACACTTCTTTATTAGCATGTTAAGTGAGATTCAGCAGTGGGTATGAAAATATAATTTTGAAATAGTCAGTGTAATATTTTCAGATATCTACAATGATTGTAAAGTGATGGGAAACATTTGTGACTTTAATTGATGACAAAGACAAAGATACTCTTGTACTCCAATGTTATTAATATTATTTTTGCCAATATTTATGATTACAGGACATGCTATATATTGAATATAGGTTAGTAAAATGTGGATACATTTTTCTTCCATTTAAGTTGATGAATTAGATGTAAAGATTCATGTAGACCCCAGGATAAGAATCCTACTAAGTTTTATTTCTTGGCTACTTTTTCAAAGCTGGGGACTACAGCATTGACAACTACAGTATTATCAAGAATGATGGGATGCTTGTTGAGTGAGACCTTGACGGAAGCTATCATAAGCTAGGACCTATGTCTGCTTATCATTTAAATTATTTCTATGGTAACAAATGACAGGTAGTGAGGCCAATACTTTTACTTTGATCATACTGATTTTTAAAAGTTGGTTTGTGTAATCTGGAAAGGAGACACTAAGATGCTTAAGACTGGGACCATTTCTTTAGCAACTTTAGAATGACATATGTTTATTTCATCTTACCCAGCAAAACTGTAATCATTTCATTTTGAAATAAATTGTGAGGCACAAGAAGTGCTGAGTACTTATTTCAATATAAGAATATTCTGTATTTGAACTTCCTCTTTTGTGCTGAGTGATTTTGGTGCAATGTGGCAAACTGAGGCAACTGGATATTGTGAATTGCACATAGGTGGGCTTGAATCATGGCTTTCTGTATCCTTTGGAAAATTACTTTACACCTCTCAATGTATCATAGTTTTTAATTTCTGGACGAGAGACAATATTTACTTGCTAAGGTTGACAGATATCTAAAATTCTCCCTAGAGTTTGTAGCATAGTGCTTAGCACTCAGAAGGCACTGATGTATTATTCTTGTTCAAGTTTATACAACTAGTTACCTAACAAACACTTATGAGTTCTCACTGTGTGTCAATCACTATGCCAAACATCAAATTACTTCATTGTCTCAACAAACTTATGAAATAAAATCTATAATTATCATTCAATTACATATGAGTAGTTTGAGATTTCTAGATGTAAAAAATAATTCGCTTAAATTTAAGCTGCATACATTTAAGAGTCTTAGAAACTAGAAACCCTCTTCCCCAAGGCGAGTCCTAGAACCAGATTTCCTTTTCCCTAAAGCCAGTCATAAAATCTTAAAATATTATTATTCTTCTCTGCCCTATCTGTATAAAAACTGTCTATAAAGAAAATATCTGACCTACTTTGTTTGACTGTAGGTCATACGACCCTCATTCCAGAGAGGGTGCTGCTCCACAGCCAGAAGGAAAGAATGCCACAAAGAGAGGCCAAGAAGAATCTAGACAGTTATTGCTGGGTTTTCCTATTCAGTCCATTAGTATTATGCTCTTTTTGTTCAATCATATTCTAAATGGCTTTCCATACTTCATTGAACCTAAGCATAAAAATGGAGAGTGTCTCCTATACATCTGGGTCTTCATTCTGAAGGCTGCCATATATACATGTTACATAGTTTGTATGCCTTTTCTCCAATTAATCTGCCTTTCGCAACTTTATTTGTCAGTAAACCTTCAGAGGGCCAAACATAAGCTCTCTGTTGACCCCTACAGAAACCATGTTCTTAGATTCCAACTCCCATTCCCTACTCCCACACAGACACATGAAATTTCTCTTACCAGCTACATTTGTGGCAGGTCATTTGTGTTACAAGGTGACAGAATTTGAAATTCTTCTCTTAATGCGCCATAGTTTAAGTCTTTATAAGTTCCAACACTATACTCCAAAAATACTTATTTCCATATAAGAATATTCTGTATTTGAACTTCCTCTTTTGTGCTTATGTTAATGGCAGTCTTTTTTTTTTTTTTATAATTTAGTTCTGAAGCTCATCCCACAAATGAATTCCATTTCCTAAAATGAAAGAAAAGGCTGTTCTTTTGGCTATTGACATTCCATTTTGGATTTCACAAAAGGCTTTAAACACAATCACTTTTACAAGTCTGTGTTGCAAAGCAAGTGACTGCCTAATGTTATTAAGCAGCCGAAGGGCAGGTAAATTGGCTCTGTTTTCTAAAAATGACTTTCATTTCTATCTAGAACATGATTGCACATTGTAATATAGCACAACGATTAGTCAAACACTGAAAAGATAAGCTTTAAAACAGAATATAAATTCTTAAACCACAAAGGCCATGGTTTTGTAAAAAATAAAAATAAAAAAATACCTGTCTGAAGCATCTTTCTGCCACAGCACTGAAAAGAACTTTGCATGTCTCTGAGGCATTTTCCACTTTTTAAAGCTAGGTTAATTGCAGTGTTACTTTTATTTAACAATTTCCTTTGAGTAGATTTTTAAGCTTAAAAAAAAGTGACTGCTCTGGAAAATGAAAAACTATGACAAAGAAAGCTCGGCTAGAACTAGAGGTCATAAATGTTGTTCAATAGAATCTTTCATATTTTACACAACCTATAATTGATGAGTGATAAAAATCAAGAAAGGTTCTTACAATGGTACAAAGTCACTATTTTAAAAAATAGCTAAAACGTATTGCTATTTTTAAAAATCCTGGTTCTTTATATTCTATGAGAAAACTACTATAATTCCACAGCTTCAGAAAGAAAACCTATTCATTAATCACAAAGCCAAATGTTTTAGAGGAATGTAGAAAAAAATTGTAGTTTTTAACAAAGACTTTAAAAATTACAATTATTTCCCTTTACTGTTATTTATCGAACCAAAATGGCAATGCAACTTAACAGATTTTAAAATTACTTTAAAAGCTAAAATGGACATATTCATGATTCAAATAGTTACATTACTTGTGGCTAACCAAATATAAAATTTGATTTATTGATAGTTTTGTCAGTTCAATGAGTACAACCAGTACATTTATTAATGACAATCCTAAGAAAGGGTCACTGGGCCTGGGAAAAGCTTCTGTTCATTTTTGCATTTGTTTGTTCAATCTGTGTTTTGCCATTTGATAGAGCCCTAGAGAAAACTAGATTACTTCCAGTCTCCTCTAAGTTGGGGAAAATCTGTGTGATGTCCCTTGTCTACCACATCTTAGTCTGCCAGTTACGCTAATGGTTGTCAAAAAACAGTTTGAGGTATCTATGTCTCAGTCCTGGCAGGACTAGGGGTAATCTTATCATGAGCTGAGAAAGTAACTCGTTCATTCATTTATTGATTCATTCATTAAAAAAATAATTGTGAGGTAACTTCTGTGTGTGAAGCACCTAGTGTTTGCTTTTCTGGAACTTCGTGATATGGGAGAATGGCAAACAGTGTTAATCAAAAAGTAAAGTGTAAAGCGAAAATTTCAACAAGTACTATAAAGATAGATGCATGATGCTATTAAAGTATGGAGGATTGACTTGGAGGACAGCCTCAATTCACTCTCGGCTCCTATATCCGTGCACTTTGGGATGTATCCTTGCAGCTCTTCCTAATAAGAAGTAAATTTATTTCTATACTCTGAATCTGTGCAGACCTTGTGACTTTCTTTGGCCAACAGAAAGTGACAGAAGTGACATCGCAACACTACTGAACCTAGACTTCAAGAGACCTGTGAGTCTCCTCTTTCTGTTCCTCTGCCGTCATCATGAGAACATGCCTAGGACATCTATGCTGGATAAAAGAGATATGTAGAACAAGGTGGAGTCAGCCCAGTTGTCCCAACAAAGGCTCTGACACATGAGAGAACTCAGAGAAGATCAGCCAAACTGCTTAGGTAACTCACAGCTGACCACAGATACATAAATGTGTCCAGCCAAGTTCCTCTCTGGTCAGTAGAATGTGCCACTGAGGTTCCATTGTTGTTTCTTATGCAGCTCTAGTATGCAAATACATAACAGACTTTGGAATATTTATTGAGTTCAGGCAAGGCTTTCCTGGGGAAGTTGTTCTTCATTCTTATGTAAAGAATATTTTTAGAAAGACTGAAGATTAACAAAGAAAATGAAAGGAGAAAAGAACATTGAAGGTAGATAGAAACAGAGGGTAAAAAAAACTATTGGCAATATTTATAAGGAGGCAATATTATAAGCGGTGGCAGGCAGAAAAGCTGGAGATGAAGGTTGCAGTTGCAAGACTTTGTAAACCATTTTAAATTATTTTGTCTTTAATCTGAAAATAATGAAAAGAATTTGAAGGGTCTTAAGCAGAGACGGAACATGAGTAAAATACATTCGGCTACAAGGGCAGAACATTGGTAAAAGGATAGCTTCCCAGGAAAAAACAAGAAGAAAGAGGTGGGTTATTTTTAGTTTAGAATAGTGAATCAAGTCATCAGCCCAAACCTGAATCATCATAGTAAGTTTATGATGGGTCTTCATATCTTTGTCCTAAATTATCTTCAGTCCATCTTGTGAGGCAGCATGATGTAGTTAAAAAAACAACAACAACGTAGGTTGTGGAATTGAACATAACTGAGTTTTACTTCTGCCACCTCCCAGTTATGAGCTTTACTTCTTTAAGCTCTATTCAATTCCCCCTTTCCAGCATACCTCTACATGGATCCTCCAAGACACTAATTTATTTATTCATTCATAATCACTCTCTGTCTCCTATCTGTGCTCCTTTTGCCTCCCAGATAATGTGATACTTTGTTCTTTTGTAAACTATAAAGCACTACAAAGGCATTAGTTTAAATTACCTTGGCTTGAGCCACACCTCCTCTATAAAGCCATTCCTGATTATTCCCAATGACTTTTCTCTAGTACACTATAGCTGGTTCCCACCATGTAATTAGCGCTATAAAGTGATAGGTCAGCAAGAATGCTTGTGGCTGCAAATATCAAATAACTTTATTAAAGTTACTTAAATAATGCAGTCTTTTTAATATCGCTTAAGGACAACATGGAAGTAGATAGATTCAGGTTGGATCAATGCCTTCAAAGCTTTCAGTTAATATCTCTGTTATCTTCATGACCTTGTCTTTTGGGTTGCAAAATGTCTGAAACTTCCTCTTACGTTCTATTGGCCAAAATTGGGTCATATGCAAAACCCACAGATCAATATTTGGCAAAGGAAAATGGAATTTCCCAGACTGGCTTAGTTCCTCCATTACTCAACTTCTCAGCTAGACATTGAAGAGATGTTGGAAGTAGATGACTGTTGGGTATGCAGCCAACAGTGACTGCTGCTCATGGCTTAATGACTCATCTACATGTGTGCTCCTCTAGATATTTAACATCCAGCTGTGGCAATTTCCCACAGCTCTCTGGACATACACTGATTTCTTTCCCTGTACCTTAGCACATGCCATTTTTTCATGTGGAATGCCAACCTTTTTCTTATTTCTATCTGCTTAAAGAAAGATTTGACTTTTTAAGCTCTATACAATCATCACTTCTTCTATAAAGCCTTCACTGAATCCCATACCTAGGTACATATTTAATCACTTCCTTCTTTGTATTAGTTGTGTTTTTGTATATACCTGCATTATTGTAAATATTGCACTGCCTTAGGATTTACTTCCTTGTCTGTCCATGCCTCAGCATCCTCATCTGTGGATATAACCCATTGCTTTTGTTGAAATTCACTCATATTTATCCTGAAGTCTAGCACAATTCAAAGCATTTGGGGTGGTGTTAGGCAATGCAAAACTTGTCAGGACATACTTTTCCATTGACAGATATTTAAATAGCAAACAGGGTGTATTAGTTCATTTTCATGCTGCTAATAAAGACATACCTGAGACTGGGGAATTTACAAAAGAAAGAGGTTTAATGGACTTACAGTTCCACATGGCTGCAGAGGCCTCACAATCATGGTGGAAGGCAAAGAGGAGCAAGTCACATCTTACATGGATGGATGACGGCAGGGAAAAAGAGAGCAAGAACTTGTGCAGGGAAATTCCCATTTTTGAAACCATCGGATTTCATGAGATTTATTCATTATCATGAGAACAGCATGGGAAATACCCACCGCCATGATTCAATTACCTCACACTGGGTTCCTCCCACGACATGTGGAAATAGTTGGAGTTACAATTCACAATGAGATTTGGGTGGAGACACAGCCAAACTGTATCATTCCACCTGGCCCCTCCAAATCTCATGTCTTCACATTTCAAAACCAGTCATACCTTCCTAGTAGTCACCTAAAGTCTTAACTCATTTCAGGATTAACTCAAAAGTCCACAGTTGAAAGTCTCATATGAAACAAGGCAAGTCCCTTCCGCCTATAAACCTGTAAACTTAAAGCAAGTTAGTTCCTTCCTAGATATGAGGTGGGTACAGGCATTGGGTAAATACAGCCATTCCAAATAGGAGAAATTGGCCAAAACAAAGGGGCTACGGCCCCATGCAAGTCCAAAATCTAGCGAGGCAGTCAAATCTTAAAGTTCCAAAATGATCTCCTTTGACTCCATGTCTCACATCCAGGTCACAGTGATGCAAGAGGTGGGCTCCTATAGCCTTGGGCAGCTCCAACCCTGTGACTTTGCAGGGTATAGCCCCGCTCCTGACTGCTTTCACTGGCTGGTGTTGAGTGTCTGTGGCTTTTCCAGGTGCACAGTGCAAGCTGTTGGTGGATCTACCATTCTGGGGTCTGGAGGATGGTGGCCCTCTTCTCACAGCTCCACTAGGCAGTGTCCCATTAGGGACTCTGTGTGAGGATCCAACCCCACATTTTCCTTCTGCATTGCCCTAGTGGAGGTCCTCCATGAAAGCCCCAACCCTGCAGCAAATTTCTTCCTGAACATCCAGGCATTTCCATACATCCTCTGAAATATAGGCAGAGGTTCCCAAACCCCAGTTCTTGACTTCTTGCACTAGTAGGTTCAATACCACTTGGAGGCTGTCGAGGCTTGGGGTTTGAACCCTTTGAAGCCACAGCCTGAGCTCTACTTTAGCCCCTTTCAGCCACAGCTGGAGTGGCTGGGACGCCAGCACCAAGTTCCTAGACTGCACAGAGCAGAGAGACCCTTGGCCCAGCCCACAGATCCATTTTTGTCTCCTAAACCTACCTGCCTGTGATGGGAGGGTTTGCCACAAAGGTCTCTGAGATGCTCTGGAGACATTTTCCCCATTGTCTTGGTGATTAATATTTGGCTCCTCATTACTTATGCAAATTTCTTCAGCCAGCTTGAATTTCTCCAAAGAAAATGGGATTTTCTTTTCTATCACATTGTCAGGCTGCAAATTGTCCAAACTCTTATGCTCTGTTTCCCTTTTAAAACTGAATGCCTTTAACAGCACCCAAGTAACCTCTTGAATGCTTTGTTGCTTAGAAATTTCTTCCAGAGATATCCTAAATTATCTCTCTCAAATTCAAAGTTCCACAAATCTCTAGGGCAGAAGCAAAATGCCACCAGTCTCTTTGCTGAAATATAACAAGAGTCACCTTTGTTCCAGTTCCCAACAAATTCCTCATCTCCATTTTAGAGATTTCTTAGCCTGGATTTCATTGTCCATATCATTAACATTTTGGTCAAAGCCATTCAACAAGTCTCTAGGGAGTTCCAAACTTTCCCACATTTTTCTGTCTTCTTCTAAGCCCTCCAAACTGTTCCAACCTCTGCCTGTTACCCAGTTCCAAAGTCTCTTCCACATTTTCAGGTATCTTTCCAGAAGTGCCCCACTCTGCTGGTACCAACTTACCGTGTTAGTTTGTTTTCACACTGCTAATAAAGACATACTTGATACTGGGCAGTTTACAAAAGAAAGAAATTTAATGGACTTCGACTTTCACAGGGCTGGGGAGATCTCACAATCAGTGTAGAAGGCAAGGACGAGCAAGTCACATCTTACATGGGTGGCGGCAGGCAAAATGAGAGACAGAGCTTGTGTAGGAAAACTCCAATTTTTAAAACTGTCAAATCTCACAAGACTTATTCATTATCTTGAGAACAGCATGGGAAAGACCTGCCCCCATGATTCAATTAGCTACCACTGGGTTCCTCCCACAACATGTGGGAAATATGGAAGTTACAGCTCAAGATGAGATTTGGGTGGGGAAACAGCCAAATCATATCATCGGGAAGGAAAGCCAACTACATAAAATAACAAAATGGATGATGTGCTTCCACATCATAGGGGAGGGAGGCATGTATGAAAAACACTTGGATACATTATGATGACCTATGACATACACTTCTGGCTAGGAAACATGGGGCCTTCTGGGCATAGCTGGATGGTTGAGAAAGAACTTCATTGTTCCATAAGAGTAATAGCAATTTGGATATTTGAGTTGGCCTCTATATTATTGAGGAGATAGGTCTTCAGGGGGAAAAAGAAGCCTTAGAAGAAGGCAATAAGACAGGACTAAAGGTGGGGCAAGCCCTGTGCATTCCCTTTGGGAAGAGTATCCAATTATATTATTTAAAAAGATGATTAATGTAAGTTATTTTCTGTCTCATTCATCCTTAACATAAACTTTCAATAAAAACCCACTTTACACAACAGCTGTGACAGTAGGAGTAAATCAAGAGTGGCATAATGTGGGAAGCCTTATGTGAAGTGAAGTTGGAAGGAAAGAATCAAGAAATCACAGCCACCATTATATACTTTGTAGATGGCGCTCCTCACTGAGCAGCAGTATTTTAAACAGAATCTCTTAAATTTATCTAATAACTAATATAATAGTTAAGTTAGTATAGAATGTGCTATAGTTAAGTATAGAATGTGCCATATCTTTCCATATTTCGTTCTGGGTTGTGGTTGGGAGGTTGTTGGACAGAGAAAAAGAAGAGAAACACAAAAGTAGAACCACTTAATGTAAAACTAAGGGAAAAACAAAATAGAATTTAGATGCTCAGATTCAATTTCCCTCATTTATCCTCAGGATTACTCTAAACCACCACCACCAATGCCACCACTACTCCCAACAACAACAACAATAAAACCTCATTTCCCCTTTAGCCTGATGATGTTTTTGTCTTTTACCAAAAATTATTAGTATTTTACAGGTTTACAAAACATACCAATGCCAATAATGCAATTATTGCCAATAATGCAATTATTACCAATGCCAATGCAAACATTATAAAATACCAACATATCAGTTATTTAAAAACTCACCTTCTGTCACCAAACACTTAAAGCCTAGTGAATAATAATTTTCTTAGAGGGAATTGCATGTGGAAGCCAAAGAGATGTGGTGTGTATAACCACAATTTGTTGGCTACGTTAGTAACTTTCCAGCCTTGAAAGCCTGTGGCTGAGGATGCTGTAATATAGGTAAATGATAAATGTCAGGCTTGGTGGGCACTTTACAGTCTTTGGAATCAAATTTTCTTATTTGAAAAACAAAACTAACAATATGAGTGAATTCTGAGTCTTAATGTGAATGGGACAACTTATGTTTTCAAAATGAATATTACACTATTTGGCAAAAAAGACTCTGGAAAAGAGAACATATTACATACACTGTCTTAAAGGCAGAGAGACATGCAGGGATATGGCACAGTGTTGCTCAAACTGGTCTGCAGAGCAGGGCCAATCTGTGATCTGCTTGCTAATGGTCTATAGCATGGTAAGCACAGACTTTGGGAGTAATCCTTTAGAAACTTTTATAGCAATTTGTTAATGTTGAGTCTAAGAATGAAATAAAAATAGGTTTGCAGTTTTATGATCTTATTCTTTATTTCATCTAGTAATTCACTTTTATTGTGTTTTATAAAAGTTCATGACAGATTGAAAAGATAGATAGAAGGATAGACAGATGGAAAGAGAGATAGAACTAGTTCTTCACCACAGCTTGAGAAGCACCATTCTGGCAGGCATGCCTCACCATTTTCCTTGGGTAATATGAAGCCATGTCACTCCTCAGTTCCAATTTATTTATTTTTATTCTAAACTTACTAAAACCCATAAAACATTAAAAGAACCTTAAGTCCCATGATTCCTCTTTGACTGGTTCAGCTGAACAAATGAATGAAGACAAGGGATAAGGATCACTTTGAGGAGGAAAGATGTTCTGTATGGAGAAACTAGCAAGAGGATAAAAGAATAGACTCATCAGTGGAAGAAAATGAGAAGAAAAAAAAAAAAAAAACACACAAGGACTATGCCTTATTCACATGTACAACCTCAGCAGCTAGCATAGACCTGGCACATAGTTGGCACATGGTAAATAATTGTTGAATTAAAGTAGTTCTAAATGTCATTGTTGAAAAATGATAAAAATGAAGCAAAATTCAATATATCAGAATCTATATTTCTTGAGGAAATTCTTTAAATGTAAAAGCCCTAGCAAAACTAAAAAGAATTTATTTTAAATAAGCTAAGGCCTATTAGGGTTCTGACATTTATGTTACTGGATGTTGATATTGTTTTCTACATTGTGTGGTTGTACAATCTTGGAGGAAGAGTTGGTATAATTAGAAGAGCTCTTATTCCTAAGCTGCCTAATTTTTCTCCTATAAATGAGAGAAATATAACAGGATATCAGCAACCTGACATGCTTGCAAGCAATTGTTTAATGTTGGTGCCAGCTTCAGAAACCCTTTATGATGAGTGCATCACCAGCACTTCAAAGTCATTTTTGATTTATGTATAATTTTAAAGTAATATATATGGTCCTGTTGAGAAAGTTTAAAATACATAATAATTTTAAAGAATGAAACAGAAATTACCTCTAATTTCAAGCATAACACTAATGCTCTTAATATTTTGATGTATTTTTTATCAGTCTTTTTTTCATAAATATGAAAGGCAAACGTTAAGTCCCATAAAAAATTTGTTCTTATATAAAATTATCTCATTAATTCCTGAGATAGTGGGTCCTAGCAAGTGGGCAAGTTTTTAAACTATTCTACCACTACTTCTGATCTATAAAATGGGGATGATAACCTAAAACAACCTAAAACAAGGGTTATCATAAAGATTATTGAGTTAATATCTGTATAACACTTAAAAGAACTAGTTACATATACTGAGTGCTATAGATTTTGTATTTTTTTTTTTGAATGGGGAATCTTTTGATGCTATCTCTTGCATTCGTAAAAACAATATGAAGTGATGGGAGAGTGGTGTTTGGTGTGAACCTGATGATGTAAAATTTCTTTGCATAAGAGAAGAGGTGAGAAATTGAGACACTGACAGGAAAAATCTAGCCTATTACTGTCCATGTGAACAATAATGCAAGCCACATATAAACTTTTAAATTTTCTAGTAACCATAGTAAAAAGTAAAAAGAAACAGATAATATTAATTTTAATAACAAATTTTATTTAAAACAATATATCAGCAATATTATAATTGCAATAAAAATAATAGTCTATTTTATATTATTTAATTTATACTAAATATCCAAAATCTAATCAAATGAAACCAGTTCACTTCTTAGTCCCAATTTTATTCTAAAGCCTAAATTTTGGTTTTGTTTTTGCCTTTACAGTTTCTTGCAGTTAATTTTTTTTTTTTTTTTTTGAGATGGAGTCTCTCTCTGTCGCCCAGGCTAGAGTGCAGCAGTGCGATCTCGGCTCACTGCAGCCTCAGCCTCCCGGGTTCACACCATTTTCCTGCCTCACCCCTTAAGTAGCTGGGACCACAGGCACCTGCCACCAAGCCCGGCTAATTTTTTGTATTTTTAGTAGAGACGGGGTTTCACTGTGTTATCCAGGATGGTCTCGATCTCCTGACCTCGTGATCCGCCCACCTTGACCTCCCAAAGTGCTGGGATTACAGGCGTGAGCCACCGTGCCGGGCTCATGCAGTTAATTTGATAAAAGTCTTTATGTGAGCTATGATTTATTGAGGTGGTTCTTCATATTGAATATGGAGCATATTTGTTTTATTCGGCGGCCTCATTTCAAGTGCATAGTAGCCACAAGTGGCTGAGTAAGAGTTGTCATACCACACAGATTGTAGGACTTGTAGGACAAGAGCCAGGACAGACTCAGTGCCTGTAATGGTGCAAGGGAACAAGGTAGAGAAAAGGTTCTTTGAATATCAGAAGGTAGATCAGTGTGAACAATGGAGAATTTCAGAGGACAATCATGTTTTTTGTGTGTACCTATTACCCCACTAGCAACACACACACATTTTAATGAATCTTTAGTTAAATATCCATGTATTAATAAATTTCTGGTGAATTAAAGTTTTTTTTTTTTTTTTTTGGAAAAGCAGGAAAATGTTAAATCCCATCCCACGACTTTTTAGCCACAAGTATGTTTGTGAGATGTAAACATGTAAAAACCTACAGCATATAATGCTCATAAGCTTTGATTTTGGTTTAGGTGTTGTCTTTATAGTTTCCTATCGTTAGTCTGATAAAACTACGTATGTGAGCTATCATTATGTATGCCATTCTTCATGTTGAGCATGTGGCATATTTGTATTTCTATTGTTATAATGACATTAAACAAACACCCTCATGAATAAGTCTGTGTGCTCATCTCTGATTATTTCCTTAGGCTAGATTCGGGGAAGGGAACTTATGGAATCAAAGGTTATGCAAACGTGTAAGTCTCTTGCCATATGTCTTCAAATTTATTCTCATAAGATATACAGTGTATGCCAGGATTCAATTGACACTATATTCCCTTAAATAATGACATTTTTGATAGAAGAAAATGTCATATTATTGCTGTTGTTATTGTTTTAAGTTTCAAGTGTGAATATTTATGTTGAACATTTCTCCTTGGTCTTGTTGGTCCAATGTTTTCTTCTGAATTTCTTGTTTATATCTTGTGCCTGCAGGCCATGTCATTACTTTTTCATCAGACTCCTATGATTCCCTGTTCAGTCTAGCCAAGTGGGTATGCAGAGAGGTAATGTGATGAGGAGACCTTTCTGCTTGGCCTTAGAGATCTCACTACTGGATGGTGGTCATGATAAAACATACTGCAGCTATAATCAGTTAAATCTGTGTAAGCAACTAAGCTAACCTTTGGAATAAATCCATATACCTCCGAGGTCTGTCTACTATAATAGCACTACTAAAAAGTAGACAAATACTTTGAGTTTTGTAATTTAAGCTTTGCCATCCCCTTAGAAGAGGATTGACTTTGTGAAATGTATCTGTCTGCAAACAGCCTTGGGGCCTGTGTGCTCTTTTTGCATTTAACCAGCTATTAAAAATCCCTCAGAAGCTGTTACCTGCACAGGTTCAATCTGCTTTGGCTAGTAAATCAGTTAAGGCTGGAAGTTCCCTACAATTTTTTAAAAGGATGTTTGAGATACTAAAAATAATTCTTCTGTCTTTGTAGAGGTGATGAAGATAATTCAACAGTGGTTCAAACATAGTCAGAATGTGTCCATCATGACTAATCGCTCTTCCCTGCCAAAATACACTTATTCATTTATACAATAAATGTTTGCATGGCTGCTCTGTTCCATGTACTATATTAAAAAATGTAGCCAACCATAAATTAGACATTTCTTACCCTGAAGAAACCAAGTTTGGTGAAATAAAGAAAAAAATCATAAATAAATGCATTATTAGGTGATAGATGCTACAGCAGAGTTGTGGTCAGGAACTATACAATCAAAGAGGAAAAGAATAACCACATGGATTGAAAAAAAAAAAAACCTTAAGAGAAAGTTGATATTTGAGGTGAATTTCAGAATTTGAGTTGGAGTACCCACAGCAAAAAGGAGGAAAGAGAAGGGTAGATTTTATGGAAAAGAAACAAGGAGTCCCCTCCCTACCCACCGCCAGTGAAGGGTGTTTTAGAGAATTGTAAATAGGAGAGTGATGGTAATCAGAACACATGAGGCTTTTTCTATGTCTCTTCTGGGTTTCTATCACTACCCAACTGTAACTGTTAATACTGAGTATCAACTTGATTGGATTGGAGGATGCAAATTATTGATCCTGGGTGTGACTGTGAGGGTGTTGCTAAAGGAGATTAACATTTGATTCAGTGGACTGAGGAAGGCAGAAACACCCTTAATCTGCTGGGCACCATCTAATGAACTGCCAGTGAGTATAAAGCAAACAGAGAAATGTGAAAAAGCAAAACTGATCTAGCCTCCCAGCTTACATCTTTCTCCCATGCTGGATGCTTCCTGCCCTAGAACATCGGACCCCAGGTTCTTCAGTTTTGAAACTCAGACTGACTCTCCTTGCTCCTCAAGCTTGCAGACAGCCTATTGTGGGACCCTGTGATCCTGTAAGTTAACAAACTCATATATATATATATCTTATTATTCTGTACCTCTAGAGAACCCTGACTAATACAGATTTTGGTACCAGGAGTGGTTCTAGAGAAACAGAGTATTAATGATGGAGTTCTTTCATTGGGTTTTGGGGTTTCTGGAGTTGGCTGCTTAATACGATTAGACCCAAAACTGCTAAGGACTGTTTCTAATAGTATGGAGAACACTAACAGTGCTTGGCACGAACTGTTTAGAGAGTTATGCAAAATAAATGCATTTGACACTCCTGATTCACCACTTGTGAGAGGGAAGGAGTTTAGTGACTCTATACATAATACCTTTGACCATATGTGAAGAACTGAGGAATGCAATGAAGCTGGTTGGTTGCTCCTAAGTTCAGTGGACAAAGTGATTAAAGAAAATGATGAACTCAGGGATTCTGTCTCCCGGCTTCAGAAGTAGATACTGACCCTCAAATCTGCTAAGATTTCCCTAAGTCTTATCTCCTGTAGAGAAAGAGCTGAAATTGTGGGAAAACAGACAAAAATTCTTATCATATGAGTGGCTGACATGCAATGAAAGGTGTATGCACAGCGTCGCCAGGTGTTTACTGTTAAAGTAAAGGCATTGTTTGGAAAAGATTAATGACACCCTGCAACTTGAAATGGGGATGTGTGGGAGGACCCTGATGAAGCTGGGAACACTAAGTTTGTAAACTCTGATGAACCTTTTTGTCCAGAAGGAATACCTTCCCCAACCCCAATAGTGGTAACATCCCCTCTCCAACTTGTGCTGCTATCAGCCTTTCCACCTTTGTCTGAGGAGATAAACCCTGAGCTGCCTGAGGCAACAGTGTTGGCCTCCCCTGAGGCAGTTGCCAGGCAAAATGATGTTGATTCTCCTCAGGAGCCACCCCCAACACTCCTGTTTGCCTTTAGACCTGTAACTAGACTAAAGTCTAGGAGGAAATACTAATGAGAGGTACAGTTCCTGTTTCTGCAGCTGGTCATGTGATCATAGCTGGTATTGATGACTACCTTCTTCTACTACCCATTCTGTATTCCCTTTGCTCTCAGCAAACACCTCAGAAGGTCATGATTTTTTTTCCTGGTGGAGTAACCCAAACCTTCATTTCGGAGGGATCTGGACCATTTGTAGCCCTGCCTGGATTGGGCTGTTGTAGTTTCCCATTGACCTTAATCACAGGGCATGGTTATTACCATGATGCCCTAATGGATCTCCTGTATTCCATGCACATTCTTCCTTACTTCTGTTACGGAGTAGTAGACTGATTTTATCTTGATAGTCCAGGTCACCCCAGCCAACACTATAACTCCCTTCTTAACATATTGACTTAAAGGTAAGAGCCCAAAGTCCAGGTGGCAATCTTAACTTCCAGTCTAATGGAATCATTGATGTGTCTCTTGGTGGCAGCATTCCTACCTCTGGAACTGAGACCTCTAGGCCAGCAGAATGTAATGTTGTGGGAACAGGAAGCAAAAATTTTATTAATGGATCACTAGGGGTAATGGTGAGTGGTGCCACTTCCACTTCCACCCCTTGATTCCTAAACCTGTGAATCCTGGCTACGGGAGAAAGAGTACCATATATTGAATGCTGAAACAGAGAATACATAGCCTTCTGGAGAACTCTGCCCCAACCCTGCAAAGTATCATCACCTAGTTGGCATTTTGATTGTGACTTCTAAAGGCCACTCCACCATTCCATCAATCCAGCTACTTTGGGATGATGGGGAACATGGTAAGATCAGTGAATTCCATGAGCATGAGCCCACTGCTGCACTTCTTTAGCTGTGAAGTGAGTGCCTTTGTCAGAGGAAATGCTGTGTGTAGTACTATGACCATGGATAAGGCATTCTGTGAGTCCAGTGGTGGTAGTATTGGCAGAAGCATTGTGTGCAGGATAGGCAAACCTATATCCAAAGTAAGCATCTATTCCAGTGAGAACAAATCTTTACCTTTTCCATGATGGAAGAGGTCTAATATAATCAACCTGTCACCAGGTAGCTGGTTGATCACCCTAAGGAATGGTGCTATATTGAGGGTTCAGTGTTGGTCTCTGCTGCTGGCAAATTGGGCACTCAGCAGTGGCTGTAGCCAGGCCATCCTTGGTGTGTGGAAGTTTATGTTGCTGAGCCCATGCATAACCTCCATCCCTGCCACAATGGCCACTTTGTTCTTGGACCTACTGGACTATGACAAGGGTGGCTGTGGAAAGAGGCTGAATGGTGCCCACAAAACAAGTCATTCTATCCACTTGATTATTAAAATCCTCGTCTGCTCAGGTCATCCATTGGTGAGTACTCACCTGGGATACAAATATCTTCACAGGTTTTGACCACTCAGAGAGGCCCATCCACATACATCTTCTCCAAATTTCTTTGTCACCAATTGTCCAATCATGCCTCTTACAAGTCCCTGATCATCCAGCCACACCATTGGCTACAGCCCATGCATCAGTATATAATCGCACATCTGGCCATTTCTTCTTCCGTGCAAAGTCACGACTGTCCTTCAGGGAAGTCCTATAAAAAGGCTGTAGTGCTTCAGCTGTCCACTTTGGTGTGGTATCTGCATATGATGCAAAATCATCTGTGAAACATGCCCCAGTCTTCTCGTCCTCTGTCAACTGATCATAGGGAACTCCCCATGAGGCCATCAGTGTAGGCTGGGGGATAGGAGGCAGGGTTGCAGGAGACCATGGGCATTTGAGCCACTTCCTCATGTAACTTACTTCTGCCTTCAGGACCTGTTTGAGTCCAAAACGCGTATCTACCACTTTCATTTGATGATAGAATGCTGCTGTCCATGACCCATTTTATGGCTGAATGGATCAGAAAGCATCCAGTTCATGATAGGCAGTTCAGGTCACATGGTTACTTGATGGCCCCTAGTCAAACATTTAGTTTCCACCAAAGCCCAATAATAGGCCAAGTGCTGTCTCACAAAAGGAAAGTAGTTATCTGCACAAGACAGCAGGGCCTTGCTCCAAAATCCTAGAGACCTTCACTGTGATTCACCTGTGGGAACCTTCCAAAGGCTCCAAACTGCATCCCTATCTGCCACTGACACCTCAAGCACCATTGGATCTACTGGGTCATATGGCCCAAGTGGCAGAGCAGCTTGCACAGCAGCCTTGACCTCTTACAGAGCCTTCTCCTGTTCTGGACCCCACTCAAAACTGGCAGCCTTTCAGATCACTTGATAAATGGGCCAGAATAACACACCTAAATAAGGAATGTGTTGCCTCCAGAATCCAAATAGGCCCACTAGCCATTGTGCTTCTGTATTGGTTATAGGAGGGGCCAAAGGCAGCAACTTATCCTTCACCTTAGAAAGAATATCTTGACAGGTCCCACACCACTGGACCCCTAGAAATTTTACTGAGGTAGAAGGTCGCTTAACTTTAGTAAGATTTATTTCTGATCCTCTGGCATGCAAATGCCTCACCAATAAGTCCAGTGTATTTGCTACTTCTCACTCACTGGATTCAGTCAGCATAATGCCATTAACATAATGGACCAATGTGATATTTGCAGAAACAAAAAGCAATCAAGTTCTCTTCAAATGACACAAAGCCAGAGGGTTAATATACCTATGAAGTAGGACAGTAAAGGTATATTGCTGGCCTTGCCAGCTGAAGGTAAATTGCTTATGGTGGGCTTTATGGGCAAGAATGGAGAAAAAGACAATACCAGCTATGACCATGTGACCAGCTGCAGAAATGGGAACTGTACCTGTCGTGAGTATTTCCTCCTTCTTTGTTAAGAACATGTTTGTGCATGTATGCACTTGCACGAAGAACATATCTTCATTTTATGTCCTTTCCCTTTATCATGTGACACAAAATTTATTGACTTCATATCAGCATTTAAGTATTGTTCACTTTATGTAACAGTATTTGTGTTGGGGATTGGCGCATTTCTGATTGTACAAAGGATAGTTGTATTATGTTAGGTGTAATTTTGACCTTATTATTGTCTTTATTTGAAGATTAGGCCTGATCTCAGGAGATGTGTATGGGTTTAAGTTGACAAGAGGTAGACTTGTGATGGTTAATACTGAGTGTCAACTTGATTGAATTGAAGGATGCAAAGTATTGATCCTGGGTGTGTCTGTGAAGGTGTTGCCAAAGGAGATCAACATTTGAGTCAGTGGGCTGGGGAAGGCAGACCCACGCTTAATCTGCTGGGCACCATCTAATCAACTGCTAGCGAATATAAAGCAGGCAGAAAAACATGAAAAAGTGAGACTGACCTAGCCTTCCAGCCTACATCTTTCTCCTATGCTGGATACTTCCTGACCTCAAACATCAGACTCCAAGTTCTTCAGTTTTGAAACTCAGACTGGCTCTCTTTTCTCCTCAAGCTTGCAGACAGCCTATTATGGGACCTTGTGATTGTGTTAGTTAATACTTAATAAACTCTCCTCTCTATACAAATACATCCTCTTAGTTCTGTGCCTCTAGAGAACCCTGACTAATACACCAACTACGTTATGCTTCAAACAGACTTGAAACACTTGTACATCAACTCATAGTGTGTATAGTCCACTGCAAATACTAGTGCAAATTAAGAAGAAGAGAAAAAAGAAGGTCCCTGAACTCCCAATGACATCTAGGACTGCTGCTATCTCATAGCACATACTCCTCCCACAAGGACTACAAATGACAAGGGAAAATTTGTATAATTAGATTCTGGACATTTCTCAAATGCTCATTGACTCAAATACTTTCTGCTGTATTTGAAATTTTCAAACCAAAACATGACAGCAACCAGACAAGAAAAATGTAATTGACCAGAAATGTCCTACAATATTTACAATATACTCATTTTTCTGCATGTTTAATTTTAAAAGTTGGGTATTCTGTACTGGAATCTAATGGGATTTGATTAATAATCCTCATGAAAATGATGCCAGGATGTTCTTTAGCTTTTGATAGACTTTAAAATACACTGACAGCATAATCTTGAGCAAGAAAAGAGCTGGCTTTCTGTACCAGGAGAAATAAAGCATAGTGTAGCACTTTGACAACCTTGAAGGTGACTTTTCCAAGTCATTGATTAGCAGGTCCATGCCCTGAAATTCAAGTCATGGAGATTTGTTACAGTTCTTTCAGTCACTAGAGTATTAAAAACCGAAATGCATCATTAACTCAGAAGCGGTCTATGCCATTTGGCAATAAGGGATCGTTTTCACTTTGGGTGACAAAGCCATCTGTGCAGATTCTTTGGACTTTAATACTAAAGGATTATTTTTTGGGTTAGATATAAAAGCAATCATTTTCCCACTATTACTCACTTTTATCTGTTTAGTCAAAATGTATAGATTGCCGGGAAGATCCTTGGTGTAGATCAGCTCTAATGAATAAAAACAGTGTTGGACAGTGTCCATGAAAGGAAATTCAGCAGATTTCCATGGCAATAGTCTACCAAGATGTTTAGCTTTCTTCTTAGAGGGATTTAAGGAATTGAGGATGTAGGGAAGTGGAGTGACCAGCAGGAGGTACAGAGAACAATTTCTGTTTCCTTCTCCCTATTGTCTGAAAAACCGTAACTTCAGTTAAAAGCTCTTTTCTCTCTGATTTTGTCCAGCACTGGAAATTACACAGAAGTTAAGTAGCATTAGTTTTAGTAAAGCTGGTTTTCGAAAAGTATATAATGCTGGTCCAGAAAATCCTTATTTCCAAAGTAATTAAAAACCAACCTTTATTCATTGTGATCTTTTACTTCTCATGGATACTTTCATGTGATGTGGCAAGGAGATAACCTGGGCACTCAGTCAGCAATTTAAGTCAAATCCCAAGATCTAAGTAAGTTAGACTATCTCAGGAAAGCCTAGTTCTTGCTCCAACTTTGATGAGGCTCAGTTTCTTTACCTGCAAAAAGGGGAGATTATAGCACTTCTTTTCCTTTCTATGCAATGTGTGATTCCAGGTATCACACTAGATCATGAAAACATGTGGGTGCCATAACCTCCTAAGCTATATAAAGTCTGCATATTCATATTCATCCTGTCAAATAGGCATTTTCAAGTCCATTATCTTGTTTAATCTCCATAACAATACTCTGAGGTCAGTGGCAAAGCTCAGAGAAGTTTTAACTTAATAAAGAGGTGTTATGCTTCATTTGAGATTTTTGTGATACAAAGGTGATTACAACGCAACCCTTTACTTCAAGAAGTAAACAGTCTGTGGGGATATAGATGCAAGTAACTTGCAATATAGTGAGATAAATAAAACAACGAGATGAAAAGGATAGACATGAGACTATGTTTGGACATAGGAGTATGAACGCCTCTGCTTGCCTAGAATAGAGGGTAATGGAAGAGGAGGATGGAGGTTGTGAGCACACATGAGTGTGTCTCTGTGTGTGTGTATGTATATGTGTATGTATGTGTGTTAGTATATAAGAAAATGTTTGCTAGTGGAGAACATTAAAGTGCATTTTAGAAGGTTGATACGTTCACCCAGCAAACTGGAGGACATTTCAGGTTGGAAAAATAAGAGAATTCAAGTAGGACGATAAACAGGCTTTATACAAATGTTAACATGAAGTTAACTTGTATTAGCACAGGTGCTTAATAATAAAATAATTAAGTAAATTATATAGACAAACAGGAAAAGTTAGAATTTATCCTCCATTTATGACCAACAATTAGATATTGCTTGAAGACTTAACAACATAATGTTCAAACATATGAATAGTTTTTACTCTTCTCTTTCTTCCATTTGAGTAGCATTTATTTCAAAATTATTCAGCATTACTTAGAGACAAAGACACCCCTATATCTTTCTTTTCCATGGCTTTTATGGCTTTTAATTAAAATTTGTGACTCTTTCCCCTCCCCTCATTTGATGTAAAAAGTCAGGCAACTTGGACATTTCAAAACCAAGGCAGCCAGCTTGGTGCCATAAAGTCGGAGATGGTCAAAAACATCTCAAGATGTGATAGAGCTATGTCTAATGGGCGGCAAAATATAGAGCCATGAAAAATGAGCATTATAACAGTGGTATATTGGATCATTTCTCCCAGTTATCCACTCCTTTGGCATGTCTTTGCATTGCTTCTGCTTCTAGACTGGGTGTACTTTCTCATCCCATCAGTGCTGACCTTGAGCCAGGTGATCTGGTCAAGACATGACTTGAGCAAAGTATGTACAATATATTTGTGTGATTTGGTTTGCCTTATGTGCTCCCTGCTTCATGTAAAGACCATTTCTCAGATCATGGTTCCCCCTTCAGCCTGAGATCAAGAATGAGACACAGGAGAGCAGAGCCAAGCCCCGCTAAACTTGTGGAAATCACCCAAATCTCAGCCAATCTAAGGGTCTGTATTTAAATAAAATTTATATTTATTTCTATGTAAGTTGGTGATATTTGGTGTTGGTTTTCACACAGCAAAACTCAATTAATACTATTCTTTTGCTTTTGTACAGTTCGTGACTCAGTAATTTATTTTTTTTCATGACACCCCAAGTGTAAAAAAAATCTAATGGTTCCATTTATGAAATAGGCAAAAACAACTAATAGGTATTTATATTATAACTTAGTAGCTGTATATTGAAGTAATTCTCATAAATTTAAAAAACATTTTTATTCCATTCTTAACCACAACTACTTATAAGTTGAGTGCCATACAGTTTTTTGAAACTTGTAATCAGATTGATCAATTTCCTCTTCCACATTTCCTCTTCCATATTGAGTTTCATGCAGTGCTGGCTTTCCAACACAGCAACTACCGAAAACTTAAGTTTCTTAAATATATGGCATAATTGAAAGAAATGTAGCATGATCTAATGTTCAAACTTTGAGCTACCTCAAGCTAATAGTTCATGCAGTGCCTGACATGTGACATTCTGTTTTCTTAATAAATTTAAAATATTCCTCAGTGCCACTTTGGTAACCTCCATGGGGAGCGTGAAAGAATACAAGAAGCCACTCTACCACACTCAGTATTTTGGGAGAGGAAAGTCTTTGGGAGCTCTACAAACATAGGTTATATATACTCTTTTGAAATGAACTTGAGGCACCACATTATTTTTTTCCTCATGATCTGCATTAATTTTAAAAGTGTAATACAATCTCCAAAATCTCCCAGTGTAGGACCTCAGAAAAGAGTGTTGGGGCCCAAAACCTTAAAAGCAAGTCCAAGGATTCTTCTCAAGGAAAGTACCAAGAATGAACACAGGGAAGAAGAAAGATGTTCATAGCCTGGGTGTATTGTATGTGCTTGATTCTAAGTTATGGCAATGATTTATTTTGTGCACATATGGTTCCAAACATTTGGGAAAAGATAAATTGGTCATAATGTGGTGTAAAATGATCATTTACACTCAGATGCAAAATGAGTAACACCTGGAATCTGTCTTCAAAGAGGATGAATTCAACCCTTTTGTTAGCATTACATCAAAATTTTTTTTAAAAAAGCATTTAAGCAAGGTTTGGATATGCATATCTTCTTGGTCATATCAATTAAGAAATAAAAGACATGGAGAATTTCTATGTTCATATAGCACATGAGGAGTGTGTCACATAGGCAATGAAAAAGATTATATGAGTAGCCAGAAATGGATTAATTCAGTTAATTTGGTTATACAGAATTCCAGTGATCTTGTAGTAGCTATGTTCAGGGATTTTTCTACAGGTTGCTTCAACTTTTAGACATCATTTCCTCATCTTTAAGTAAAATGATAGCTTTGATTAAAACTATGTATTACTCTATTCTCATACTGCTAATAAAGACATACCTGAGACTAGGTAATTTTTAAAGAAAGGAGGCGTAATTGACTCACAGTTCAGCATGCCTGGGAGGCCTCAGGAAATTCACAATCATGATGGAAGGCAAAGGGGAAGCAAACACCTTCTTCACAAGGCAGCAGGAAGGAGAAGTGCCAGCAGGGGAAATGCCAGATGCTTTTGAAACCATCAGATCTCCTGAGAACTCATTCACCGTTATGAGAACAGCATGGGGGAACCGCCCCCATGTTCCAATCACCCCTCACCAGGCCCCTCCCACGACATGTGGGGATTATGGGAAGTACAATTCAAGATGAGATTTGGGTGGGGCCATAGCCAAACTATATCAGACTGTCTTTATGTCCTTGTCCAACTCTCACTTCACATAATTTATAAAGAGCTATATTATGAGACTGACTATTTAAATAACTTCCTAAAATATTCATGTGGACAATTCAAAAATTCCAAATTTATGTGAGCAAAAAATGATTCTTTTATAGCAATGTGTGTTATATTTTCATATTAGACTATTCAGCATTTCTAAAAATACAGACGCAAGAATTCTTTTCAAAAATACAAAATGTGGATTTACAAAGTTTAAAAACGTACACCAATCTTTGGTCTGGGAAGTAGTGGATGTAATTTTTCGTCTCCTAACCATTCTGCAAGAGAGAAAGAATATCTTTGTGGTGTGAAAAGTAAATGTGTAGAAGCTACTCTTTTTTTATTCTCCTCTGAGGCAAAGAAATGATTTTTTTTAACGTAACATATCAAAGCAGGAAAGATAACAAATTCCCAGATTCAGCTATTTTCATAGACAGTGGAAGTATCCACTGCAATAAAAATGAATAAAATACTCTGCCAGCATCAACTCAAAGAAAGCAGAAGGAAAGTGCTGGCTTTGGGACTAAGGTGCTTATCCCTCTCACCCCCCAACTTTTACCACAGTTGTCTATTATAACCATTGCTAGGCTCTTCTATTCTGTGATAAAGTTTCTTTATCAAGTTTAAGGAATAAAATACAAGCACAAGTGGTGATTTTATAATACAGGAGGTGGTCCTTTCTGATAACTGCTGGCTTCTATTTAACTTTCTAAAATTTCTGAATTTGTCTGTCCCAAAGTGGTGTCTGCATGTGTGCCTGTGTATGTGTGTGAGTCTGTTTATAATTGTCCTAGGTATTGGCAGAATTCTACAAAATTATTTTATTTATTATTTTATTTTTGGATTAACATAAACAGTTTTTGAGCTCCTGATATGCTCTGGGCATTGGAGATATCAACATACAGAAAACACAGTCTCCTTGGAGAGAGCAGCATGTAAAATGCTACAACAAACTGAGATGGCTCTTTAGGGGTCAGAGGGAAGCAGGTAAAGGATAAGCAGAGATGCATAGTGATACGCAAGTGAGAGATTGTGATAGTGCAAATCTACCACCTTTCTACTCAAAATGTGGGCCAAGAACCATCAGCCTGCATACCATCTGGAAACTCACTAGAAATGCAGAATCACCCTTGAACTACTGAATTTGACAAGATCCCAGGTGTTTACTGTGTGTTAAAGTTTGAGAAGTTTGAGAAGATCTGTTCTACATAAAACTTGTCATTTTTTTCTGTTAAATAAGAGGAAAAAAACCAGAGAATATGTGTATGTAGACTACTGAGTCAAGCGTGGAGGGGTAAATCCCTATCCAATGGGAGATTAAAGAGAATGTGAAGACAAAATAGATACCTTGGGAATGGGAGTATGGCCAAGCGGTGATTTCAAACCTAGGAAGCCATATCAATAACCCCCATCCACACAGTTTTCCTCAAGACTGCATTTCTAGCTAGTTAACATACTGGAGAAATCTTGTCTGGGGCTGATCCCAGACTGGGAAGTCAAATATTAATGTTGTCATTTCAACCAACTGAATAATTAATTAACTAGTTAACTAATTAAAGATCAACAAGTTTTTATGTCAGTATATGTAAAGAAGAGGAATGGAGGCACACAAAATGGATGGAAAGTTACTATTTTGAACCACTGTTGTTTTATCCCATGTACAGTACAGAGTTCGTTGAAGTATTCAATTTTACTTCAATGGAAACATTCTTAGGGTGGGGTTTAGAGTCCATGTATATTGTGAAAATTTTGTAGGATCACAGTAATCCTTGGAAGTCCCTTAAACATGTCTTAAGCTGGCAAAAGCAGTGGCAATTGATTCAGGAATTCCAGCTTCTCCGCCAACATAAAAAACAGATTATTTTCATTTCTGAGGAGTGCTATATAAACTGATTAACTGTTTATGGACAACTTTGTATGAAAAAGGAAAGTCTTTTAACTGTTGAATCAGAGTCAGTCTTCAACCTTTATAATCAATCCCAAACCCTTTCTGATATAATTTTTATAAGCAAATGCTTATCTGATTTGGCTCCACTCTACAAACTCATTGACCCACCTGAGTTGTCTCCTCTCCACCCTCAATGGATCCCACTGAAAAACCAAAAGATGTAGTGTGTCTTTATTGGGATATTGAAAGGAAGTATCATCTATTCTAATCAATATTAATTTACTTTACCGAGATGCAATTATCATACTAAAAAATGTACAGAACATACATAGATTCTTTGTGATTTCATAGTTAAATACATTCATGTTAGCACCACCAAAAATAAAATATAGAATAATATCTCACTAAAGCTCCTTTCTAGTCATCCTCCTTAACCTTTATTTTTTATTTGTATCAGCATACATTAATTTTGTCTCTTCTTGATTTTTCACAATGGAATCATACAGTATATATTTTGTTTGTGTGTGTGTCTGGTTTATTTTGCTTAACATGATATTTTGTAATTTATCCAAATCATTTTGTGTATGCATAGTTCACAAGAACTGTAATATTCCATTACAGAAGTATTTCACAATTTATTTATTCTTCTGTTAATGGATATTAGGGTTGTTTCCCATTTATGCCTATTACAAAAAAAGACTTCTATGAACTTTGTTATATACTTTTTAGTGAAAATATGATTTTTCTTTTCTTGGTTAATAATTTTACATAGAAGGTCAAAATAGTTCATCAAAGAAGCCACCAGCAAAATATAAAAACTTGATAGTCCCACTGACATTTGGTGTTGGTCTTTCTATATACTCCAGTATGTATATAGTAGTGTTTCTATTATAGTTTTAATTTTTATTTTCTTTACAACTAAGAACTTTGATTACCTTTTTGGATTTTTATTGTATATCTTCTTTTGTGCAGTGTCTAACTCTTTAAAATATTATTTATTGAGTTGTCTTCTTCTTATTGATTTGTAGAAATTTGTTATATGTCCTGATATTCCTTTGTCAGACATATGTTTGCTAATATTTTTCTTTCATTCTGTAACTTATATACCATTTTATTAACAGTGATTTTTTAGATAGCATAAATATTTCATTTTGATGAAGACCAGCTAATCAAGTTTTATCATTTATAATTAGTGCTTTATGTGTCCTGTCAAAATGTTTTTTTATCTTAAGTTTTCCAAGAATAGTTTTTGTTTTGTTCATTATGATTATAGTTTTAAAATTTAGATTTATGATTCATCTCAAATTAATTTTTGTATAAGAAATGGGATAGAGATTAATATTCATTTTTTCCAAATTAAATATTTAATTATTACAGTAACATTTGTTTGGAAAAAATAGGAAAAGAAGAAAGTAAATGAAGATTTCTCTTTCTTCGTTGAATTAACTTCACACCTTGGTTGAAGATCGTTTTGTTCTACATGCGTGGGTCTATTTCTGTACACTTATTTTTGTTCCTTGATCTATTGGTTTGTCTTTATGTCAATAGCACACTGTCTTCATTACTATAGCTATATAGTTTGTCTTGAAATCAAGAAGTATAAATCCTTCAACTTTGTTCTTTTTCAAGATTGTTCAGCTATTCTCAGGCCTTTGTATTCTCATATAAAATTAGAACCAGCTTCTCAAAAAAGCCTAATAAAATTTTGATAGAATTTGTGATGAATTGATTAGTCAATTTAGAGATAATATTAAATAAAAATTGTCTAGATTTTCTTTGTGCATAAATTTAAGTCTAGTTGTATAATTAAAGTAAGAAAGTAGAGAAAAATAAAATTACAGTTTAAAATGTTTTAATTTTTTTAGACTAGAAAAAGATACATGCATTCTCCTTTCTTGTTTTTATAGTGAGACTGACTTTTTTTTTTAAATTTGCAATATTGTCATAGCCATTGAAATAGAAAACAGAAATTTTTCTTTCTTGTCAAACGTGTTATAATTCTTGATATTAATGTTTCTTGTTGGGATACTTTGAACCATATTCTGATTGTTTTTACAAATGTATGATTGAAAACTATGAATAGTTCATTTGGTACCTTTAATAATAATTTAATAATAATTTTATTGATATTGGGAATGACTAGTTTTCCTAATTTTCTACATTTTACTGTACATTGTATGAGTAAGGAAGATACAAAATGTCTTTGGGATTTGTTATTCTTTGTTAGTGTATGTTCAGATTAATAGAATTAATATTTTTTTCTTAAGAAATAACTGTGGACTTTAGTTTTCCCACCCTGAACTCTCACACTGACCCTTTAGCAATCCATATTATTTCTTGTACATGGGCCTTTGCATCCCTTCAGCTTCCAATGCTATTCATTTGGATCTTCCCCTAGCAAATAGCTTGTCATTGTTCAGATGTCAGCTCAAATATAACCTCAGGATGCTTCTCTAATGTAATACTTACATTTACAATTCTCTATTCCAACATCATTTTTCATTATCTGAAAACATACTTATTTGTTGCATGTTTACAGTCTCTTTCCCTCCATTCAGATGTAAGCTGTAAGACACAGGAACAACATTATTCTCAGCATGCCTGGCACCTCATAGCAAGATAATCAATATTTGTTGAATGAATTAATATATTTTAAAATGGATTATGCTGTTTTAACATACCACCAACATTGTATGAATTCATCCATGCTACCTTTTCAAATTTGACCTTTGAAAAAAATCAACATTTGTAGATTTTTTTGTGTGTGTTTCTGGGATTATTGATGCAGCCAGGACCTTTTTTACATAGTGCACTAATAATTATATTTTAAATAACAATTATATTTACTCTTGTGTGATGAAGTGGAATTGAATCTGACCTTACAGTCAAAATAATGGATTCAAGTACTGTAGTTTTTCATTTACAAGTTGTTCAAGTTTGCAAAAGCCTCTTAGTCTTCCTGTGCCTCAGATTTCTCATATGTAGATTTCAGATAACAATACTAGCTCTCCTCAGTCCATAAGATTTTTTTGAAGGTGAAATTAGATAATGTATTTGTGAAAGCACTTTGTAAATGGAATATATAAAGTTTTATTGTTAAATTTAATGTACTAATTCATTGCCTAATTGACCGAAAGAGTTAATTGTTCTTCCAAAATTGTGTAATTTATTTTCAGGGTTGAGGAGAACTTTATGCAAGGTGCTGCTAATAGATGATAATAGCTCATTTGTTCCTTTATCACACCTTAGAAGACTCAGAGAGCTTTATTCTATCTCATTAGTCCTTAATAATGCTTCTAAATCATTAGACAGCCGATGATAAGCACAGTTTTCCTGATTTTTACAGCTGGAACAAATGAGGCACTGAGAGGTTATGTGACTTTTTCAAAGTCACACAGAAATCAATGAGGCTGATGTGGAAAGGGGCTTGGGACTTCTCACAGCATCTTGCCTGTAACTGACCTCAGTAGACAACAATAGACAGTGCCTAGCATGTATCATTACTAAGGTCTAATAAGAGAGCCACAGAAGAACAGTACAGGTGTACTCTCCTCAATGAGCTTTATTCTTAGAGTGGGAAAAGGAAGGTAAATTATTTAAGATGAAGGAGGATTAAAAAGCCATGAATGACTTTTTCTAAAGTGCTCTGGAGGTTCAATGTGAGTAGATCACATTAGTTAAATCAAGATAAACTTCATGGAGAGGGTGGCAATTCTGACAGACCATAAAATACTGGTAAGTTTTCAAAGGAAAGAAAGTGGAAGAAATCTATACTAAGCAAATGAAACAAAACATAGTAAGCAAATGGAAAAGAATGAATAAAACACAAGAGAAGTCAAGGGACATGTCTGAAGAAAAGTAACTTATACTGAATAATTTAATACATGCAAATAACATAACAGTGCTACCCAGATAGTGTTAAAGAAAAAATTATTCAGTGATACTTGATAAAGCACAATAAGGCAAACTTTATTCAAGGCTATTGTAATACAAATAGGGACCACAACAATAAGATTTTGCAGTGGGAGAGAGAGATTGGGCTTAACTCTGAATATGGCATGAGCAAGTGGGAATTTATAGCCAAGGAGCAGAGGATAGAAAATTATTTAGAGGAGACATCAGGGATCAGGTAGATTTTGACTAACCCAACCTAACATGATTTTTACTGAAGACAGGCTAGGGTGATCAGACATTACCTGGGGGATGGTGAAGGGTGAGGAACAGAGTAACAGATATTGAGATCAGATATGGAGGATGGAGTTCATGGCTAAACTGACATAGTAGACTACTTGATAAAACTTGATTTCACAAGGAGGTGCACAGATGTGCTTTGTTGAGAAGAGGGCTCAGGAACCTTGACTAAAGTTTGGTCGAGCCTCTCTAGTTCTTTTAATTGTGATGTTAGAGTGTCAATTTTAGATCTTTCCTGCTTTCTCTTGTGGGCACTTAGTGCTATAAATTTCCCTCTACATACTGCTTTAAATGTGTCCCAGAGATTCTGGTATGTTGTATCTTTGTTCTCATTGG